>NC_047136.2:30436119-30736119 GCF_009829125.3 Periophthalmus magnuspinnatus
CGGAGGGGGTCTGGTTCGGGAACCACAGGATTTCATGTCTGCTATTTGCAGATGATGTTGTCCTGATGGCTTCATCGAGCCAGGACCTGCAGCAGGCACTGGGGCGGTTTGCAGCCGAGTGTGAAGTGGCTGGGATGAGAATCAGCTCCTCCAATCCGAGGCCCATGGGTTCTCGACCGGAAAAAGGTGGTTTGGCCCTCTCCGGGTGGGTGGTGAGTCTCTGCCCCAAGTGGAGGAGTTCAAGTATCTCGGGGTCTTGTTCACAGTGAGGGAAGAATGGAGCGTGAGATTGACAGGCGGATCGGTGCAGGCGTCTGCAGTATCGGTCCGTTGTGGTGAAGAAGGAACTGAGCCTGAAGGCAAAGCTCTCGATTTACCGGTCAATCTACGTTCCTACCCTCACCTATGGTCATGAGCTCTGGGTAATGACCGAAAGGACAAGATCGCGGATACAAGCTGCCGAAATGGGTTCCTCCGCAGAGTGGCTGGGCGCACCCTTAGGGATAGGGTGAGGAGCACAGTCACACGGAGGAGCTCGGAGTAGAGCCACTGCTCCTACACGTTGAGAGGAGCCAGCTGAGGTGGCTCGGGCATCTGCTCAGGATGCCTCCTGGACCTCCCTAGGGAGGTGTTCTGGGCATGTCCCACCGGGAGGAGGCCCCGGGGAAGACCCAGGACATGTTGGAGGGACTATGTCTCTCAGCTGGCCTGGAAATGCTTGGGATCCCACCGAGGAGCTGGAAGACGTGTCTGGGGTGAGGGAGTCTGGGAGTCCCTGCTTGGACTGCTGCCCCCGCGACCCGGCCCCGGATAAGGTGGAAGAAAATGGATGGATGGATGGAATTTGCGGATGATACAGCAGTGTTTTTAAAAGACAAATCTATGGTTAGCACTGCATTAAAACTGATCCTTGCCTTCTCTGAGGCTTCAGGTCTATCTCTTAACCTTAACAAGTGTGAACTGCTCCCAATTCATTCCTGCCTGGAAAGCACTATAGACTCCATTAATGTTAAATCTGAGGTAAAATATTTAGGCTTAACAATTTCTAAAGATCCTATAAAAATGGAGGAAGCTAACATAGAAAAGTGTGTTGGTGACATGAAGAGGGCTTTTGATCAGTGGCTCATAAGAGATGTCACAATTTTTGGAAGAGTTATTTTATCCAAAGCTGAAGGTGTGTCAAAGTTAATATACCCTTGTCATTCTCTTTTTATCTCAAATAACAACATTAAAAAGCCCAATTCAGTGATTTTTCAATTTATATGGAGAAATAAAACACACTACTTAAAGAGATCCCAATTAGTTAAAGAATATAAAAATGGTGGCGTAAAAGCTTTGGATTTTGAGGCCTTGATTGGATCATTCAGAGTCAATTGGTTAAAGGCCTTTTTTGCTTCACCCAATTCCAGTGGTTTCACATTCCAAGGGCCATTTTTGATAAATTTGGTGGTCTAGATTTCTTATTGAGGTGCGACTTTGAAATAACCAAGATTCCATTTGCTCTGTCAAATTATCACAGTAAAATTTTGCGCTATTGGAAAAATGATATTCACACATAATTTCACTCCACATGGGTCGGTCCTATGGAACAATAGGTCAATATTAGTTAACAGGAAATCAATATTCAAACCTGAATGGGTTAAAAAATGGAATTCTGTTTGCACTGATTTAATGGACTGTAATGGGATGTTACTGGACTATACGTGTTTTATTGACCGATTCCATTTCGCTTGTACAAACAGAGATTATCTCCAAATTTGTAAAGCTATTCCAACAGCATTAATGCACCTGATCCAAAATACCATTATTCATTCCAGTGTTAAATCATCTCTACCAAGCTTAAAAATCAACCATCTCAAATTGTTAGAGAAAGCATGTAACAACAAATTTATTACAAATGCATTCAAGTCCATACTTTTCCATGATTATGATAAAAAACAATCTGCCGGAAGAGGCATTGTCATATTGCATTAAATTGCCAATTCCACCTTAAGTAAAAGAAACACAATTCAAAATTGTCATAGAATTTACCCAGTGTCAAATTTCCTTAATAAGCGGTTCAAATTTGAGAAGTCAGGCTGTACCTTTTGTGATTCCCTGAAGAAACCATAGAACATCTCTTTTTCACCTGTCCCTTGTCCAAGAAATTCTGGCGTGACATCAGAGAGTGGCTATCCCTTAAAATCCCAAACTTCCCAAATTTAAATGTTAATCATATTTTATATTGTGTGAACAATGTGAATAGAAATGTAATTGATACTGTGAATGTTGTTTTCCTATTGGCTAAATACCATATTCATTGTAGTAAATGGAGAGACTCTGCCCCCTGCTTTCAATATTTTATGAATGAATTTAAACAGTTTTACTCCTCCTTGAAATTGCTTAAATCTGTCTGTGCCAAAAAAAAATTGTGTTCGATGTCTCAGGTCCTTTTGTTTTGATTTTGGCTCTGTGGTCTAGATATGGTGTGCTCCTTTTTGTGCCTTACAGAAACTGTGTTCCCCATATTTGATTGCTTGTTGATTGTTTATATGTTATTACCTCAACGTGTTTTGTAATAATAACATTTATTAAAAAAAAAAAGAAAGAAATGGACCACTCCTTGTCGCGCCGGAAGTGACACACATGCCGGAAGTGACGCACGCGCCGGAGGTGACGCACACGCCGGAAGTGACGCACACGCCATTGACGAACACTTAAAACAAGGCATTTAAGGCACTTTGGGCGCTTTGGGAAACGGCAGAAGCTGAGTGGATGCAGAAATCTGTGCATAATGGCATATTTTACACACTATTGTTTTGCGTTTTAAACATGACGAAACGGACTAAACAAATGGAGTACATGATCGAGGACACTGTGGATGTTTGTACAAGTTAAACTACAGGCATCTCTGACCCGGAGCGGTTCGTGGCAAAGAGTGAAGATGGCGTTTGGACTCAGGAGTAGAGGACCTTATGTTTTGATGGATTGAATGCTGTTCCCAATCGGTAAGCGAGGTTTATTCTGCTATTGACTTAATTGTAGGTAAAATATATCATGTGTAATCGTTCGTGTTGCTTCTGTGCACATAGTGCACATTCGGACCATGCGCTCTGACACATTTGTGTTCAGCTGTATGAATTAGACTTCATTTGTCTATTGTTTGAAAATTGTTGTTTTATTCTGCAGTTTGCATTATTGTAGGTAAAAATCTACGATGTGCATAAATTAGCGTCTCATCTGTGCGCACGGGTGAGGTGCGCGCTGGCACGTCCCTGTGGAGAGTTACTTTTTATTTAAACATTTATTTGAATAGGGACAATGCACATTAATCAATATTTCTGTAAATGCGCCAGTATTAGCTATACAGCTAGTTTCCAACTGCAGTCCCTATGGCAAGATGTAAAATGCCACCACACATAAAATACAAAGTTTGTATAAATAGTTAGTTTGGTTATTAATAAAATGTTCTAAAAGTTAGTGCAGGTAAGCAGGCTTTGGATCAGACTTTGTTTATTGTTGATGTCTGGCAGAATATAGTTCAGACAGAGATAAGCACAGAAGCTAACAAGTGTCATTGCTATGACAGAGGCCCCCCTCGTGGGCAAACACCAAAACTAACATCTAAACCAGGGGTCGGGAACCTATGGCTTGCGAGCCAGACGTGGCTCTTTTGATGACTGCATCTGGCTCGCAGATAAATCTTAGCTGTTAACACAATAAGTAAAAAATAAAGAGACTGCACTGCTTAAAGTAACAAATGATTTACTACTAGCTGCTGATAACGGGCTGGCTTCAGTCCTGGTCCTACTGGACCTCAGTGCAGCGTTTGACACCATTGATCACAACATTCTACTGCAGAGGTTAGAATGTGACATTGGAATCAGAGGGACCGCCCTCAAATGGTTTAAATCCTATCTATCAGATAGGTACCAGTTTGTTAGTATAAACCAGAGCACCTCTCCCTGTTCTAAAGTAGCCTGTGGTGTTCCACAAGGATCTGTGCTTGGTCCAATCCTATTTACTCTGTATATGTTGCCATTGGGTAACATTATCAGAAAACATGGCATTAATTTTCACTGCTATGCTGATGACACTCAGCTGTACTTATCAATGAAACCAAATCAGACTGATCAAATAGATAAACTCAGTGCCTGTGTGAAGGACATCAAAACCTGGATGACCTTGAATTACCTGCTCTTAAATCCTGAAAAAACAGAGGTCATTGTCATTGGTCCCAAAGGTCAAAGAGATTCTCTGTCGGACCAGATAATCTCACTCGACAATGTGAGTATAGCTTCTAGCCCTACTGTAAAAAATCTTGGAGTCCTATTTGATCAAAATCTCTCATTCACAGCCCATATAAACCTAGCTTGTAAAACCGCATACTTTCACCTGCGAAATATAACTAAAATTAGAAATATTTTACCTAAAAACGATGCTGAAAAACTCATCCATGCATTTGTTACTTCCAGACTTGATTACTGTAATTCTCTGCTCGCCGCCTACCCCAAAAGTACTATAAGGAGCCTCCAGTTGGTCCAAAATGCAGCGGCCAGAGTCCTAACAGGAACTAAAAGAAGAGACCACATCAGTCCTGTAGTAAAATATCTGCACTGGCTTCCTGTCGAGCTTAGAATCAAATTCAAAGTCCTCCTCCTGACATACAAAGCCCTAAACGGTATGGCCCCATCCTATCTGCAAGATGCTATTGTCCCGTACCAGCCAAACAGAGCACTCCGCTCTCAGAATGCAGGACTATTAGTGGTTCCTAGAGTGTCCAAAAGTACAGTGGGAGGGAGAGCATTCAGTTACCAAGCTCCTGTACTATGGAATCAACTCCCTGCTGATGTTAAACAGGCCCCCACAGTCTCTGTATTTAAGACCAGGCTTAAAACCTTCCTCTTCGGTATAGCTTATGACCAGGTTACATAGTGAGGGAGTTAGGGACATTAAAACCCGGGATAAGATAGGCTGCAGTAGGAGATAACTAGCTGTGGGAAGTATGGCAACCTGAGCACTATCCTCTGCTTTGTCCTATTTTCTCATCAGCAATGCTATTCACATGTTGTCCCCTGTCCCACTCCCCCTGTGGAGTGTATCTCTTTCAGATGCCCCGATGACAGCTGGACCCTCCCCTCCTCCCCGCCTGGCCCTCCTCCTCGCCTGGCTCTCCTCCTCCTCGTCTGGTCTTCCTCCTCCTCGCCTGGCCGATTTTTCTTGTTTTGTCTGATTTTTCCTGTTGTTTTGTTTTTGTGTGTTGGCGGCACGGTGGCTGAGTGGCAACACTCATGCCTCACAGCAAGAGGGTTTGGTTCGATCCCCGGGTCGCCAGGCCTTTCTGTGTGGAGTTTTTCATGTTTCTCCCCATGTCTGGATGGGTTTCCTCCGGGTACTCCGGTTTCCCCCATCAACCAAAACATGAACGCCCTTCAAGACAACTGTTGTTGTGATTTTGGGCGTTACAAAAATAAATGAATTGAATTGAATTGCTTCCTCCTCGGAAGACATGACGGGGGGATTGAGGAGATCCTCAAAGTATTCCTTCCACCGCCCGACAACATCCCCAGTCGAGGTCAGCAGCTCTCCACCCGCACTGTAAACAGTGTTGGTGAAGCACTGCTTCGCCCTCCTGAGGCGTCGGACAGTTTGCCAGAATTTCTTTGAGGCCGTCCGATAGTCCTCCTCCATGGCCTCCCCGAACTCCTCCCAACCCTGAGTTTTTGTCTCTGCAACCGCACGAGCCGCAGCACGCTTGGCCCGCCTGTACTCATTGGCTGCCTCAGGAGTCCCACGAGCCAACAAGGCTCGACAGGACTCCTTCTTCAGCTTGACGGCACCCCTTACTTCCGGTATCCACCACCAGGTTCGGGGATTGCCGCCGCGACAAGCACTGCAGACCTTACGACCACAGCTACGAGCGGCCGCATTGACAATAGAGGTGGAGAACATGGCTCACTCGGAGTCCATGTCTCCAACCTCCCCCGGGATCAGGGAGAAGCTCTCCCGGAGGTGTGAGTTGAAGGCCCCTCTGACAGAAGGCTCTGCCAGGCGTTCCCAACAGACCCTTACAATACGCTTGGGTGTGCCAGGTCTGTCCGGCTTCCTCCTCCGCCAGCGGAATCAACTCACCACCAGGTGGTGATCGGTTGACAGCTCAGCCCCTCTCTTCACCCGAGTGTCCAAGACACACGGTCGGAGGTCAGATGACACGACAACAAAGTCGATCATCGACCTCCGACCTAGAGTGTCCTGGTGCCACGTGCACCGATGGACACCCTTGTGCTCGAACATGGTGTTTGTTATGGACAAACTGTGACTAGCACAGAAGTCCAATAACAAAACACCGCTCGGGTTCAGATCAGGGAGGCCGTTCTTCCCAATCACGCCCGTCCAGGTGTCTCTGTCGTTACCCACATGGGCGTTGAAATCCCCCAGGAGAACAGTCCCCAGTCGGTGCACTGTCTAGTACCCCTCCCAGGGACTCCAAGAAGGCCGGGTACTCTGCACTGCTGGTTTGGCCCGTAGGCCGACACAACAGTGAGAGACCTGTCCCCGACCCGAAGGCGCAGGGACGCGACCCTCTCGTTCACCGGAGTGAACCCCAACATGAGCTGTGGGGCAATGAGCAAGCCCACACCAGCTCGCCACCTCTCCCCGCGGGCAACGCTAGAGAAATGGAGAGTCCAGCCCCTCTCAAGAAGTTGGGTTCCAGAGCCCAAACTGTGCGTGGAGGCGAGGCCGACTATATCTAATCGGTAACACTCAACCTCCCGCACAAGCTCAGGCTCCTTCCCCCCCAGCGAGGTGACATTCCATGTCACCAGAGCCAGTCTCCATGTCCAGAGATCCGGTCGTCGAGGCCCCCGCCTTCGACTGCTGCCCAGATCTTCATGCACCGGCCCCTTACGGATCCTCTTGCGGGTGGTGGGTCAACATGAGGAAGGCCCCACGTCACTCCTTCGGGCTGAGCCCAGCCGGGCCCCGTGGGGAAAAGCCCGGCAACCAGGCGCTCGCTGTCGAGCACCCACGCCAGGCCTGGCTCCAGGGTGGGGCCCCGGTAACGCCGGTCCGGGCGACGTAGCTGGCCTTGATTGAATTCTCTTCATAAGGGGCTTCTGAACCGCTCTTCATCTGACCTGTCCCCCTGGACCTGTTTGCCATGGGTGACCCTACCAGGGGCATGAAGCCCCTGACAACATAGCTCCCAGGATCATTCGGGCACTCAAACCCCTCCACCATGTTAAGGTGGCGGTTCAGGGAGGTATAAAAACCTCTCCAAACCTATCCAAATGGAAACATTTGGAGAACGTTTGGAAAAAATGCAATAACATTTGAATGCATCAGTCCACAGACATCAATGAGTGCTCTACTGAAAGCTTGCACTTAGAGGAATCTTTATCTGCACACCTGGCTGCTCTGATATAAATGTATATAGCATATCAAAACACAATATAAAATATATATTTATAAAATATGGTCAAAACAAGTGGTATAGGTCAAAATAAATATATATTTACGCCACACGCTGCAAACAGTGAACAAATACACACTCTTCAACACTGCAAACTGAAAATCACTGCACATGATTATGGCTGGTCTTTTGTGTGCCAGTCATTATAGCAGTCTCTTTGTTGCTGGAAGCACAGGGGTATATTGCAGGTTAAACATTTCACTGGAGTTTTGGCATGTCACTTCTTGCACCTCAACCTGCTCTGTGTGTCTTGTCACTGCCCGGGTTGATGTACACGAGACGATGATACTTCTCTGCGCTTCCTTCTTCCTGCTGTGTTCTGATGGCTCCTGCCTATGCCAGCTCCAAGACAAGAGTTTCTCTAAAGGCCTTTTGGTGCATAGGGAGTTTACCCTTTGACCTGTCTTTTATAGAGAATGAAGGCATGCAGAATGGCAATGTCCACAAAATGGTAAAAAGAAATGTCTTGTACCATTTCTTTGTTTTGTGTAAAACATGGTAATAGCCGATGAGTTCATGTGATAGGTCAATGCCACTCATGAGCCTAAAGAAAAACATAAATGTGCACAGAAGCCATGCTAATGATTACACACAATATATTTTACCTACAATTAAGTCAATAGCAGTATAAACCACATTTACCAATCAGGAACAGCATCCAGTCCATCAAAACATAAGGGCCCTGAGACCACCATGAGATCTTCACTCTTTTCCACGAACCTCTCCAGGTTTCAGATGCCTCTAGTATAACTTGTATAACTGTGGCACTGAAGTTTAATATGCTTGAAATCGCCAAAAAAACAAAAAAAAAGGCAAAAAAGTGAGCAGATTTCACGTTTGGAATACTTTCCTGCAGCAGATTGGACATGGAGGATCTAACTTATTTTGTGGACATAATTTCATCACAGAATTATATTCTCTGGACCTGTATAGAACGAATGAGACCAATTTTGTGGGAATATGTTGATGCATGACAGAACCAGAGCCCTCAGAGGTAAGTGAAGTCGTCCAAATCCACATTTTTGGCTTTTTTATAAAAACGGCTACAAAAATGTAGTGGAGTAGAAAGTACAGATATCTGCTCTAGCAAAGCAAAAATAAAAAGTACCTGCTGCAAAAAGTAAAGTACAGACAGTACAATACTTTACTACTTGTACGTTATGATTCACTGTCTATATGTCTCCAGGACTCAGGGGGGCGAGCAGGTCGGATCACAGCTGACCCTTCTCACCCTGGATATGTACGCACCTCTCACTATAAGAATAGTTTCTTCCCCTCTGCTGTTGGACTCATAAACGCTCTACAACATCTGTCACTTTAAAAACTGTTAACCTACTTGCATTGATAGTTTTGGACAGTTGTTCTGCCCATATTGTACATTTTGCATCAGTATATCAATGTTTATTTGTATTTATCTTGTTTTAATGCATAGCTTTATTTACATTTTTTATATTTTATACTTAATATTATTGTTTTTAATGTTGCAACCTCTAGTTTGTGAATTTTGTTTATGAATAATAAACATTTCTTATTAAATACATAAATAAAAACATTTCTTATTCTGATCACAATCCTCCATCTTGATATAATTTTACAGTAATCCATGTGAATTTCTGATTTGGCCTCTGAATGCTGTAGCATGCGAGGCAGTAGTGGTGATTGATCAGCAGGTGGCAACGTTCCTACCTTCCTTGTGTAACTTATGGGGCACCCTGACAGCACAGACAGACTGGGGTTGTGGCAGGATCAATACGAGCGTGACAGATGCTGCTGTTTGCCCTGAATCAGGCCCTTCCAGATTGAACCAACAGCAAGTCGTCAATCACCCAACTTATGTGAGTGAACTGTGGGGGAACTTCCAAACTACTCATGCACCAAAAGTATAAGTCATTACATTATTTTATTATTCTGAATATGAGTTTTATGGGTTTTTCTTGTTCCTTAGAATATCTGCAATGGGGATATCACTCCTAAAATGGTATGTGTCTTGTGTCATGTTTACAAAGTCACTTCCAGTACTCCAAGATGACTTCAAGTACCTATTCTGTCGACCTATGTAATTATGATTTTATTAACACGTTTTGGAATGAGGGAAGAAAAGTCTTCTTAAATGGGCTTAACTTGTGTCTTGGGCTTTGCATTGGGTTTTAGATGATTTGTGATTAAAAAAAAATAAAGTTTCTTTAATCCGTTAATCCAAAATCATCTTCTCTTGAGAACTCTGACAAAATGCTTTGTTTGCACAGGCAAAACTTGTGACTTCTTTTACTCATAAAGCCCATAAACATCACCAGACGCATTTTGCGATCTGCTCGGTTCCTGACTAAAACCAGAAAGTACGGAAACGTAAGTACTGTTCTCAGGTCCCCCTGTGGCTCAGAGAATAGACTTTAAAGCAGCTCTGCTTGGGTACAAGACTGTCCATGGCCTAGCACCAAAGTACATCTCCCACATGTTAGTGCCATATGAACCATCTCTCACTCTGAGGACCCCAGGGACCAGCCTCCTGCTGGTGTCCAGAGTCAGAACTAAACGTGGGGAATCAGCGTTTCAGTTTTATGTAGTTAAAATCTAGAAAAGTCTTCCTGAAGATGTGAGCCAGGCCTCTACTCTGACAACGTTTAAATCCAGTTCAAAACAGTTCCGTTTAGCTGTGCATGTTTTATTCTGCACTCTTCACTTCTAATGTTATTTTACAATGACCACTTGTGTTTTTATTTGCTTGTATTGTGATTTCAATGTCTTATTGTGTAAAGCTTTTTCTTCTTTACAAATTGAGCTTGCCTCACCAAATTATGTTTGCAACAAACACATGTGTGGCGGGAGCGGTGGAGTAAAACCTTGATTCAGTCTTCACTTTAAATAATTTAATAAATGTCCAACAACGCCACCCAAGGAATTTCAGCTGGAGAATATAAAAGGCTAAGCCTAAGGCACACAGGTAAGTTTTACTTAAGGAGGTCAAGAGACGATCCTAATTCACAATGTTTATTGGAGGCAAATAGTAAAATTGCAATCCTTTAAACCAGTTTCAAAAAAAAAAAAAAAAACATAACTTTGTTAAAACCCACCCCACACACACGCACACACCCACACACACCAAACCCTGGAGCTGGGGCCTTTCTGGGAAGAATGGAGGGGAGCAACTGAGGAAGGTACTTAAATAAAACAACGAAAAACACCACACACAAATAAACAGTGCGCTGCAAATGAAAAGAATTACCACCACCAGAAGAACCACCGCCAACACCGGACGCTCAGCTCCTGAAAACAGACATAACATTAAAATGGGGCTGCAATGATATTTCTATATCTACACACGAACACAGTAATACAGCAACAATAGTCCAGTTGCACGAGTCTTGTGAGTTTGTCTGTATTCCTTGAATTGTCTCTAGTCCATTGACTCCTATTAGAGAGTAGCAGACAGACAGGTCCAGTGTGTGCGGACGCTCGGAGCAGAGCAGATGTCCTCGCACAGCCTTTCAGCGCAGCGCCGGCGGACCACGTGCTCGCGCACAGTGAAAGCAGCAGAAAGTAAAAGTAGCGATAGGCAACAGAAAAGACAGGACAAAATGGCAGCGTCTGCATAGAAAAGGATGACACACACAAATATTAGAATTTACAAGCACATGCACCAGTGACACAGGCACATACTTACCACTTGAGCACAAGTTGTACTTCCTGTGAGGGAGAGGACAGGGAAGCAGGTGCCTGTAGACAATACACATGGCTAGAGCCAAGGGATCGCTAAAAGCCAAATACAATTGTGATCCCTTACCGTCATGAGTTGCAAATGTAGTATCTGTCCGCGCGCAGATACGGGATTGTCCGTGCTAAACATAGAATATGAAGTTATTGGACAGACCACTACATTTTTAAATGAGAGCCACCGGAGCATCTCTTACCTGCCGTGAGGCGCAGCTAAACACAGAAGTGTCGGTGAAATGCCGGTGGGCGGGCACTAGAAGCCAAAGGGAGAGCAGCAAAGAGTCAGGCACTTTTATGGCTTGACAGCTGGCGCAAACAGCCAATGAGAGCCCGGGCCTTCATGGCAGAGCCCGCCTACGGTGCGTAATGCCACACATGGCACAGCATTCACTTGGTCTTCGTGCTTCATTCGTTTATTTTCCCATTTGTTCATTCCTGTTGCTGACAGCAGAGGGAGGTCCAACACCTAAGTACTTCTTTGGAAGCGGAGATGAAGTTTTCCAAATGTAGATATTATTTTAAAGTTATAAAATGTGTAATACTAATCCCAAAGTGACCAAAAGAATTTTTTAAAAGAGAATTAGAGCCGCAATAATGCATACTATGTGGGGGGTTTTTTAAACATAAATTATAATACAGATTTATTTACAAAAGAGGACCTGAACAAAAACTCCACAAATGAGCTTGAGCTTGTGATGAATGTGATGAATGAGAGAATGAGTGAATGGGGCCGATTCAGATCAGCTCTAAACTTCTCAAAATGACATTTCCAGTGCGGGCCGTGACATTTTAGTGACATTTCCTCTGAGGTCCATGCGCTCTAATTTGGTTTAATGTGGAGTGACCAGACTCATGCCACCACCACAGCCACAAAAGAATGGGACTTCAATCAATCAATGTGTAAAACTAAAGGGGAAGTTTCAGTAGTGGTTTTATCATGTCTGTAGTTTTGTGGGTTGGTAATTTACAGAGATGGGTAAAAAAGCCAAATATTTTACTTAAGTAAGTGTAACATGATTTCAAAATAATATTATTCAAGTAGAAATACAAAGCAGTGGTCCCAAAATGACTCTAGCAAGTAAAGTAAAAAAAAAAAAAAAAAAGTTATAAAAACAAAAATTTGAACGTACTACTAAACTACTAAAGTAGTCCAGTTGAAAGAATTGAATTTTTCCTTTGCTATGGATCATACATCATATCATATCATTATGGATGACTGAAGGGTTACATAGACACCCATTAGGGGCCTGAACAATTACTCAAAATATGACTCAGGCACAGTTCACACACACCGTGTAGTTCAATAGACCTAGTTAACAAACAGAAACTATATACAAAAAGGTGTGTTAGTGTCAGTGTAGTTAACTCATCCCTTCAGATAGATATAAAGTTGGGTTCACTGACCACTCACTCTGACCAGAACTGAAGAAGCCGCTTGGATGAGCAGCAAAACATCTTCACTCTAAAACTTTTGTCTAGTTGGCAGAATTGAATTTTGCTTTTGATATGGATCACACCTAGACAACTGAGGGATTACACAGTCAAAGTAAGAGTAATTTAAAGAGTAACTGTCGGGACATGCCAGCTGATTTATTTGAAGTTATTGTAGTTGGATGGACAAGACATTGAATAATGCACAAAACACAAATGTTCAAATCATCATCATCATCATCATCATGCACTGTACAGGAGGGGCCAGAGCAGGCTCTATCTCCTGAGGAGACTCTGGTCTTTTGGAGTGAGAGGGCCACTCCTGAAGACCTTCTATGACTCTGTGGTGGCATCAGCCATCCTGTACGGTGTGGTCTGCTGGAGCAGCAGCATCACAGAGAAGGAGAGGAAGAAGCTGGACAAGGTCATCAAGAAGTCCAGCTCCGTCCTGGGCTGTCCTCTGGACTCAGTGCAGGAGGTTGGGGACAGGAGGGTCCTGGCTAAGGTCATTTCTATGCTGGGCCATGAGTCTCACCCCCTGCAGGACGCTCTGTCTGCCCTGGAGAGCAGCTTCAGTGACAGACTGATTCACCCTCGCTGTGTGAAGGAGAGGTTTCACAGGTCTTTCCTTCCTGCTGCTGTCAGACTGTACAATGAACACTGTTAACACTGAACATGTGTCATTCATCCATACCTATGTGCAATACTCAAGTCACTTTACGAAGATGTTATATTAGAGTCTATTTTTAGTTTATTTTTAAGTATATTTTTTTAATTATTTTAAACTATTTATCTATTATCTTGTTTTATTGCATGTACCATTTTCCTTCTGTTCTTTAACTGTGCGGTGCAATACTGGAATTTCCCCACTGTGGGACTAATAAAGACATATCTTATCTTATTTCATTTTCAACATAAAGCTTTTGTCCCTTGGGGACTTACTCACAGTGGGAAGAGTCCCAAAAACGTTTTCTTCAGTAAGAGTACTGCTACTTCAATAAAAATATTACTGAAGCAGGAGTAAAGTATGCAGAAAAGTACAGAACAGTACAATTTCAACAACTTGTGACCACAGTTTAACATGGAGAGTGAGCAAAATCAAGATAAGGTAGTCCTGACCACACCTAGTTCAAAATCTGGAGGGTCCCCGGTTGCTGGAAGGCTATTGCCCACTGCTCCTGACAGGTTGAAAGAATGGGTTAAATGTAAATTAGGGATGAATGATTTGGGAAAAATATTGAACTGTGATTTTCTGACACTTGTTTGCTGTTTGTAAGCAGAAAATATGCAGAAGATATTTTGTGATCAGGATCCTTCTACAATTGCAGCCTTTGTGATTTGCTAATTGCATCAAATTGGGATTTCAATTTGTTTACAATAAATCTTGCAGCCCTAGACTAGATCAATATTTCTTATGGATAACATTATAAGACCTACATAATGCTATACTATTGTTAACATACTCTTTACAATAGGCCAGACTTCAATTAACAGTACTAGCATGTGTTCACTGTTCATGTCTCAGGGTCCTGTACTCTACTGTATTGTAAATAAACGTTATAAACTTCTGAACAACACTAAATCGCTTAGTAAAAATATTCAATAAGATGTACAAAAGATAAAAAAAAAAAAACCTCAATTAAAATGAGAGTGATAAATGCATGTGATGTGTCTGACTGACTGACTAATGTCTAAACATTTTGACTAGTAGGCTGAGACTTCAGTGTGTATGACAGAATTGAAAAGAAAAATATCTCCCTGGGATTTAGGCAATGAAAGACAACAGGAGAGACTCAAATAGTCTTCAGTCAACCGGGTGCATACAATAAATGGGATATTTAAGCATGACCTGTTGCTGCCCTCTAGTGTCTTTTGAGAGTAATGCATGTCCACAGAAAAAAATCCCGCACAACGTCTTATTTGCAAAGTGTGAATTTTATTGGGACATCAATAACGTTACTGTTTATATTCAACCAAGAGCTCTACCAGATACTGCTTGTGACGTCATCAGCAGAACTGTTTTACCAGGTTACAGAACCAGCATCCTGATGCCCTCTTCATCTTATCAGGTCATTTTAAACATGGCACTCTAAGCTCACATGTGACTGGCAGTATGTGTCCTACAGTAGAACACTTAATCTCTTATATGCTAATCTCAAAGAGGCCGACTGCGATATAGCCCTGCCTCCAGCAAGAAAATCTGACCACAACCTGGTTCTCCTTCAGTCACGTTACAAGCTGTACTAACACATTCAGGTGCAATGTGTACTAAGACATTCAGGTGAAAAGACTTATTGAAAATGGACAGCAGAGGCTTATGACAGTCTAAGGGACTGTTTTGAGAGGACAGACTGAAATATACTCATGGATGGATATATGGACATTGAAGAAATGACAGACTGTATTACAGACTATGTTAATTTTTGTACAAAGAATATCCTTCATGAGAAGATCTTCGGCTGCTTCCCTAACAACAACCCCTGCATCACAAATTAAATTAAGTCATTTCTTTATCAAAAAAGAAGGTATTTTAAAGCAGGGACAAAGCTAGGACAAGACATGTGTAGAAACTGCGTAAAGGGCACTTAAAACAAGCAAACATCAGAGTGTAGAAGTGAGTCTTTAACATCACAGGTTACAAGACAAAGGACTCTAATCATAGATGGAGATGAGGGAAGAGCTAATACGTTTAACAGGTTCTTCAACAGGTTTGACACAGGAGCCTGTTCTACCTCTGCTCTCACTTCACTGCAGCAGCTTTGACACCTTCTCCTCCATTAACCTCTCCGCCTCCATCATCATCAGAGACTCCACCCTCAAATACTCTACTCTCGGTTCCTCTACAGTCCTGCTCCAGAGATGTCTGATCAACCCACTCTGTCAGTGTCTGAACCAGCTATACTGTGGAACTGAGGAATCTCCGCCTTAGGAAAGCTCCTTCCCAAGGAGTTGACCAGCACAAATTCTAAAAGAATGTGCTGGTCAACTCTGTGCCATTGCAGAAGCTCTTTAACCTGAGTCTTCAATTAAGGAGGGTCCTTATGATGGATTCAAAATATATATTCAAGTTATATTATGTTATCTCACTGTTCATTTTAAAGGTACTGTAGGTACTGTACTGTAACTGTAGTTACTATAATCATTATATTCATTTCAACTATGTAATCTGCACTAATGTTTGTTCTTGAGTCTTGCAGAAGTTATCTTTTGAAAGTTGCAGGATCCCACGGGAAGAAGGTCACTGTGAATGTGTGAAACAGAAACATCTTGGGAATGACCTTTGGAGATGCGAAAACAAAATGTATTTCTCTGTGAATCTTATCATATGTTTTTATTTTGTTATGTAAACTATGTCCCCCATCCCTTGAGAACGCATTTGTAACTAGGGTCCCTAACTAAATAAAAGGAGGAGAAAGACGGTGGAAACTTGAGAAAGGAGTGAGGTTGTAAACTGAAGGTTTTGCCTCCCCGCTCTTTCTCCTCAATATTGAGACAAAATAATCTCTCTTGTCTTCTCTTCTCTTTTGAACTCTAATATAGGTTGTGAACCTATCAACTTGGTCCTTCGAGCCGGATTCCAATATACCGGAGGACTCCAGCGGATGTCGGAGACCCAGGAGAGACTGTGCGCACAGCATCCGAGACCTTTTCCAAGGCTGGCTCTCTTATATCTTTTGGAGTCTAAAGGTTGACGGATACCGAGGAAGAGAGAGACGAGTGAGTAGGTCTTGCTTTAAAAAACGGTATGACTGGGGGTCATGCGCGTAGAAAAACTCTAATTATCCTAGGCTCCAATTAGGTACTAAAACCTACTAATACTAATAGTAGTAGTAGTACTAGGGACGGATACGGAGTCCCGTTACCGGGTAAAATAGTGATATTTTACTGGCTGGTACAAAACCGTGATAAGAGGGACGGATACGGAGTCCCGTTACCGGGTAAAATAGTGATATTTTACTGGCTGGTACAAAACCGTGGAATAAAAAGCAAGGGGGTGTGTGAGAGAGAGACGTGTGAGTGGAGATTCTGAACCACTAGGTGACGAATCTCATACCAAAAAGGTTGGGGAAATACGGTGTATTTCTGTGGATGCAGAGGCAAGATCTCTCCGCCTGCTGAGGCTAAAGTGAGAGATACCACACTAATCACTCGTGCCAACCTGTGTGTATTCCAGCGATAGAGACCCCCCTAGGAGTTAAAAGCTGGACTAAATTTGAGGAAATAAAAATGGGGAATAAAACTGCAAAGTTAACACCAAAAGATAGTCTAAAAATAAAAGACTGGAAAGCCGTGCACGCAAAATATCCTGAAAAATGTACACAGTTAGATTTGTGGGTAACAAAATATAAATTTGAAGGCGAGTTAAAATCTTCTAAAATAATGGAGCTCCAAAATAAAATACAAAAAAAATGCAAAAATAAAGAATATGATATGTGTAAACAAGGCTACTATCATTTGAAAAGATGGTTGGAATTAGCACAAGCCAGAGAAAAAGGCCAAACACAGGCAAAGCGTAAGCAACAAATTATGCTTAATACAAAGGAGGAAGATGATTTCACCACTGTAATAGCGGCTCAACCAGAAACACCGGTACAGCAGGCTCAAGCCGAGATAGAGGGAGCAGTAGCGGGAGGGGAGCAACAAGCGCCCCCGCCTCCGTATCACCCATATCAAGAGGCAACAGAGCTATTACACCAGATGAAAACTACACAAACTAGAAGTGAGGCAAAAGCTAAAGGTGAAAAAATTGAATTTGGTAAAACCATGGGAGCTGACCCTGTAGTCATTACTACTTATGAACAACCTGATGAAGCATCCAAGCAGGAACAAACTTTCATTATGCCTACTGCCCCCATGAGTACAGAGGAACAGGTCACAAAACCAAAAGCAAAATCAAAACACCGGACAACAAAACTTTTCCCTATGATACAGGTTGCAAATCCCAGAGCAGGACAACTAATACAACCTGGTGATGAAAATGGTGAAAGACACCCAGAAACAATTTTAGTGCATAGACCCTGGACAGAGAGTGACATAGATGATGCATTAAAAGGAATTGTTTCACCCATGGAGGATGTAACAGAGTTTTTAGCAGCTATGGACCAATTGAAAAAATCATATAATTTGAATGGACAGGAAGTAGAGAGAGTGTACAGAAAGGCTTTGGGACATCACTGGGCATCTGTTAGAGGTGACTGGGATCATTTGGGGGGTACAAATCAAGATAATTTGGAAATAGTGTCCCATGATGATGAACAACTCCTAGTTAGGTTAACAGCATTAAGAACAAGGATCCAAAATAGATTCACTAGGAGAGCAAATTATATGGAAATAAACAGAACTAAACAAAAAGAGGATGAAGATTTTGAGGAGTTTAAACACAGACTTACAAAAGTGTTTAAAGTACATAGTGGACTTGAAGATGAAGCTGGCAATGAAAATTGTGCATACAGACAGCAATTAAAAAAATGCTTTGCACGCTAATTCTACTACAGGAATTCATAATTGGATTGACAAGCATTATATAAATTTTGCTACAGGGACCCTAGACCAATATGTAGATCATGCAATGCATGCAGATAAAGTGATAAAAAACAAACAGAAAAAGGAAAAAGAAAGCCAAATTTCCATACTAGAGGGAGCACAAATACTCTACAATACAGGTAGAGGTAGGGGACAGAGAGGACGTGCTCGTGGTAGAGCTGGTAGAGCACGGGGGAGAAATGCTTTTCAAAGAACACCCGCTAAGGTGCAAAATACCAACGACATAGACAGATGTTGGTGGTGCGGGAAAACAGGCCACTGGAAGAAAGACTGTCCAGAGTGGCCAGGCTATCAAACTAAGAGACGAGGATATGACAGTGCACATGGCCAGATTGCATGACTAGGCCAATCACCTGAAGGATTCTGGTTAGATGACACTGACGACATACCTAACCTATTTACTGACCCAGGGGGCCAGGATTTAACTGAAAAGGACTTAAATATGGCAAATCAACAGGCTTATGACCAAGAGAAACCACAAGAAGGAAAAATACTAGTTGATTTACAAGCTGCATTAGGGTGCGGACGCACCTTACCAAAAGTTACTCTACTAGTTAATGGGGTACAAATTTCTTTCTTGTGTGATACTGGTGCGTGTAAAACCACCATGAAAACTAAAGTCCCAGATATGACACACAGTGGGGAGTCAATGACTGTAAGAGCAGCAAATGGAGAAATGACACATGTTTCACTGACAAAACCTGTCATGATACAAGATCCAAAGGGAAAGACAATAAAACTTGCTGTATTGTATTTTCCGGACTGCCCATTAAATTTGTTGGGTCGTGATGCATTGGTAGCTTTAGGATTAGTCCTAATCCCAGATAACACAGGTAATATACAAGTAAAAAGAATGCAAGAAGTTCAAACCAACAACTTATATGTTATTCACCCAAATGACAAGGAAGAACTGTTTCCCTGAAATGCATTAGAACTTACACAAGAAGAGGAGGCCATATTAAATGACGTACCACAGTGTTTGTGGTCAAAAGGGCCATCTGATGTAGGTCTGATTAAAGGGGTAATACCGGTAACAATTAGACCCAAATCTGAATACAGACCTTGTTTGAAACAGTATAAATTAAAACCTGATGCTATAGAGGGGATTAGACCAGAAATAGAAAGCTTAAAACAAGCAGGGGTAATAGTGGAGTGTGATGATTCACCTTGTAATAGTCCAATATTTCCTGTGAAAAAACAAGCACCATCTACAGGATGGAGAATGGTACAGGACCTACAAGCTGTAAATAATGCAGTAATTCAGCGAGCACCGTGTGTGCCAGATCCACACACACTATTAAATTCACTCAGATCAGATGCTGCGGTATTTACAGTTGTAGACATTAGTAATGCTTTCTTCTCTGTCCCTATACATAAAGATAGTCAATTCTGGTTTGCATTTACTTTTGAGGGACGTAGATATACATTATCTCGATTAGGACAAGGTTATTGTGAGAGCCCAACGATATATTCTCAGGCAATGTCAGCTAACTTAGCAAAATTTAACCCACCTAAAGGAAGCCAAGTACTTCTGTATGTGGATGACATACTTTTGGCCTCCCCAGATAGAAAAACATGTGAAATAGATTCAATTGCTCTACTAAAATTCCTAGCAGAAAATGGCCATAAAGTGAGTAAAAATAAGCTTCAACTTTGCAAAAATACAGTGAAGTATTTAGGACATAGTTTGAGTGCTGCAGGCCGTACAATAATAGCAGGACGTAAAGAAGCTATACTTAAAGCACCAAAACCTCAAACAAAGAAACAAATGATGTCATTTCTAGGATTAACTAATTACTGTAGACAGTGGATAGCTAATTATGCTGAAATCACCCATCCATTGAGTAAAATGATGTATGATGTACCAATAAATATGCATGACAAACTACAATGGACAGAGGAGAGTGAAAAAGCATTTACAAAAGTAAAACAGGCCTTAATTTCTAGTGCTGTATTAGCACTTCCTGACTATGTGCTGTATTAGCACTTCCTGACTATGACAAACCTTTTGTAAAGGTCATTTTATGACATCAGTTTTAACACAAAAACATGGGGATAAGCTCAAACCAGTAGCATTTTACTCCTCCAAATTAGACAGTGTAGCATGTGCCATGCCACCTTGTGTTCGAGCTGTCTTAGCTGCATCTTTAGCTGTAAAAGCTAGTGCACTACTGGTACTTTTCCATAGATTAATTCTACGTGTACCACACGCAGTATCAGCACTGCTGTTACAAACAAACTTTTCCTTTATGTCCCCAGCACGCCATTTATCTTGCATGACAAATCTATTATCACAACCTCATTTGACAATAGAGAGATGTACAACTTTAAATCCTGCCACATTAATGCCATGTGAAGATGATGGTGTATCACATAAATGTATTGAATTGGCAGAAGAAACTACTAAGTGTAGACCAGATTTGTCTGATACGCCCTTCCAGGAAGGACAAAAACTATATGTAGATGGTTCCTCCAAAAAGACATTAAAGGGACAAAATCAAACAGGCTATGCAGTAGTCACAGACACAGAAATATTACAAGCAAAAGTGTTGCCCCATACTTATTCTGCTCAGGCTGCAGAATTAGTTGCGTTAACTGAAGCATGTAAACTTATGAAAGACAAAATATGTACAATATTTACAGACAGCACTTATGCTTACTCAACAGTGCACACATTTGCTAAATACTGGCAACACCGTGGAATGGTTACTTCTACGGGAAAACCTGTAGTGCATGCTGAGTTATTAAAGGCGCTGATAGCCGCAGTACAACTTCCTAAAAAGCTGGCCGTATGTAAATGTGCAGCACACACTTCTGGTACAGATGCAATAACTAGGGGAAACTCCTTTGCTGACAAAACTGCTAAAAAAGCAGCAGAAAATCTAGTGCATGTGGCTAGTCTAAAAATAGACCAGGAACTTGACAGAGGACTCCTAAGAGACATGCAGCAGCAGAGCCACATACAAGAACAGCAGATGTGGTTAAAAAAGGGAGCTAAATTAAATGATGACATTTACGTATGACCAGACGAAAAACCTATTTTACCAAAAAATCTTTTTAAATATGCAGCAATTTTGACACATGGTGTCTCCCATGTATCAACAGTGGGGATGGTAAAGCATATAGGTCAAATATATACAACGTATGGATTTAATAATTATGCAAAAAAATTTTGTAGAGCATGTCTCATATGTGCTAAACATAATCCACAAGGAAATTTAAGACCAAAAAGAGGAAGTTTTCCAAAACCAAAATATCCTTTTCAAGAAATACACATGGATTATATACAACTAAATAAAAGTGAAGGAAAACAGTATTGTTTGGTAATAATAGATGCCTTCTCTAAATGGATAGAGTTATTTCCAACCAAAACCACAGATGCAAAACAGTAGCAAAAGCATTGTGCAAAGATATCATAACTAGATATGGAATACCAGAAATAATACGATCAGATAATGGAAGACATTTTGTAAATGAAGTAATCACAAACATAGGGCAATTATTCTGCATTAATTTAAAGAATCACTGCGCTTATCACCCCCAAAGTGCAGGATTAGTAGAAAGAATGAATGGTAATGAATTAAAAACAGATTAAAAAAGTGTATGGAGGAAACTAAAAGACCATGGACACAGTGTTTAGACCTGGTAAAATTGAACATTAATGTACTAGGTGGACAGGGACTTACACCTTTTGAAATGATATATGGACGGGTTTATAAATAACCACAGTTTAAAGAAATATGGAAAGAAGAAAGTGAACATAATCTAGCTGATTATATGCAAAAAATGTTCAAAAATCAACAAATGAATGCCGACCAAGACACAAACCTTCCTTTGCAGGACGCTGAGTTGGTGAAACCAGGAGACTGGGTCCTGATCAGGAGTGTTAAAAAGAAACATTGGCACTCACCCAAGTGGGAAGGACCATTCCAAACCCTAATAACAACGACATCAAGCCTAAAAATAGCTGAGCGAGACAGCTGGATTCATATGTCACATTGTAAAAAGGTGATACAGAATGACGTGTAAAAAAATAACTTATGCTATTTGCATGTTTATGCTCACTATGGCTGCAATAATGCTCACACTGGCATTTTGGTATGGGTTAGCACCTTTAAGATCTGTAAAACTGCCTGCTCCTTCAGGGACACCAATGCAAGCTGTGCACTCCTACATTTATGTGGGAGATCCTACATGGATGCATACATCTAATTTGACCAGGCTAAAACGAGAAGTAAAAAAAAACACAGATCAATGCTCAAAAGAAAGACAATACAGGTTTGGAATTCAAGTTTGCATACCAATTGGAACTATCACCACAATTACTATTCCTATAAGTAGTCTTACAGCTAGGAAAGATGCACAAAATGGAATAAAATACGCTAATGACTATTGGTACCTTACTAATGATATTCAAAACCAAGGGTGGGATACATTAGTAGCTGACCAGGATAATACATGGACACCGACACAGGCAAAAACTGACTGGGCAGGTAGGCAGGCAGAGCTCCTAACCTTAGCCAAATTCGAATCCAATCTACTGGTAACAATAAATAACATAAAGCAAAATTTGACTAATAATGGTCAAGAATGTTGGATGTTTTTGCTGAGACCTCATATAACAGGGATAGATCCTATTTACAAATTAATTATATGTGAAATGTTACAAACCTCTGAACCGGTTCTGAGTCCCAGGCTGCAAGGTAGCAGAATAAAAATTAAAGCAACAGTAACTTTTACTAAAGAACAAGTGTTCAATATGGCAACTGGTGTATCTGATTTTGGAAACAATTGGCTAACAATGATAGAACAGGCATCAAAATACGTTAATAAAGACTGTATTGCTTGTATGGGACCCAGACCACTTTTGAGAATGGTACCAACACCTCCTGAATTAACAGTGCAATGTGTGGAGGATATCTTAACTAAAACAGTACCAGAGGCAGAGTGCGCAGAGTGGGATGCAGTGTACCCACTAACTAAACCTGAAAAACACAAACCAATATTTGAGGCCAAATTGCCAAAAGGAAATTACACCTGTATCCAACGCTCAAATTCGGTAACAAATGTTTTAGGTAATATTGATGGAAATCTATGTGAAAAAAATCTGACTACAAATAAAGCACTACCCAGAATGCGCAGTGACATCTACTGGTACTGTGGAGGGAAAATACTGAGAGCAAATATGCCAAATGAATTTACTGGAGTATGCGCTCTAGTTAATCTGATAATACCTATAGAAGTAATGTCAATAGAACAAGAACAATTAACAGCATTGATTGAGCAACAATCTACTGAAAACCATGCTAAAAGATCTAAAAGAGAATACAAGGGATGTTGGGGAGAAAATGACCCGACGTATATTGATGCGATTGGAGTACCCAGAGGGGTTCCTGACGAATATAAATTAGTTAATCAAATTGCCACAGGATTTGAAAACATTCCTTTAATAGCCGCTTTAATTCCAATCACTCCCAATAAAAACGTAGACAGAATAAACTACATCCACTACAACGTCCAAAAATTGGGAAACTACACACAGGAGGGGTTTGAAGCAGTGCACGAGCAATTAAGCGCCACCTCACTTATGGCTTTCCAAAACCGCATAGCTGTTGACATGCTCCTGGCAGAACGAGGAGGAGTTTGTTCTGTCATTGGGGCCAGCTGTTGCGTGGTCATCCCTAACAATACAGCTGCAGATGGTAGCCTGACTAGGGCTATAGGCAGCCTGCGTGTGATGAACAGACGCTTAAAGGAGCAGTCAGGGGTGAACACTTCCTTCTGGGAAGACTGGTTAAGCGTATTTGGGCGCTACAAAGCACTGGTTTCATCGGTCCTAGTATCAATCGCTGTGTTTGTAGCCATTTTAACCTTGTGTGGATGTTGTTGTATCCCCTGTCTCCGTTCTTTGATCAATAGGTTAATAACCACTGCCATCTCACCCGCACCTGAGGACAAAGGGGTGCAGATGTACCTATTGGAGGGCAGTGATGACGAGGACCCTGAAGGAGTACTGCCAAAGTTATTCCAAGAAACCCTCTAGGTGTAAGAACGAATGAGCCGGTAATTAAAAATCCTAGGGGAAGAAATTACATGATGATGTGTGTGATGTCACAGTTCGATAAACAGGAGGGAATGATGGATTCAAAATATATATTCAAGTATATTATGTTATCTCACTGTTCATTTTAAAGGTAATGTTCACTCTTTATTATAATCATTATATTCAACTATGTAAACTATGTAATCTGCACTAATGTTTGTTCTTGAGTCTTGCAGAAAATGTCTTTTGAGAGTGCAGGATCCCACGGGAAGAAGGTCACTGTGAAACTGAAACAGAAACAGTGTTTTGTGCGAAGGGAAAGAGTGACCTTGTGGAAATCAAAAACAGAATATATTTCTCTGTGAATTTCCTCAAATGTTTATACACTGCTTGCAAAGTATATGTGACCCAATCTACTTTCCAAGTTTGCCAAATCTTAGCTAATTTTCTCTTAATAGTAGCATTCATACATTCTGACTTGACCCTGGCTTGAAGGATGGTAGATACTACCGAAATGCTGAGAAATGTTTAAGGCCTTTAAAGCAGTTTTAACACCATTTCCGTTCTTTATTATGTGTATCTCCATATCAAAGCTACTAACCACTCCTTTGAAGATAGTGAGGTACAGATCTTAGCCAAAGAAAATAAATAGTTTGAGAGGAGAGTTAAAGAAGTAATTTCTGTTAGGAGAGGTAATCCTTCCTTAAACAGGAATGGGGGCCTTAGACATTATCTATCCCCCATTTATAACTCCATCCTCAGACCAAAATCAAAACAACGTAAATAAACAATGGGCTTGCCAGGATGCTAATGGGTGTGAGAGCACCCATTAGGGTCATGAATATAACCATTCATGATCCTAATGCTAAGAATGACTCAGGCACAGTTCACACTTAGCTCAATAGACCTAGCCTAAAAACATAAACTGTAAACAATAGGTGCGTATTATTATTGGTATATTATTGGTATCCGACTATATCCTACAGCCTCCTCTTTACATATGAACCGAGCAGGATAACTTTGCGCGCGTGCGGTTCTCGTGGATGCTGCTCGTCAACGTCTCCAGGATGCTGCGATACGGCCCCTTTAAAAGTGTTAAGTCGCGCGCGGATGTAGAATGATCCGGCGGACCACTGTGCGTACGTGTCATCCCCGTGGCATCCCCCGTGCCAGGGCTACGGGCCCCGCAAGCATGCAGCCTCCAGCCCGCAGGCCTGTTCATCCCGCAGCGGATCCGGACGTGAAGCCGAAGCGGAGGTACTGGTAGACGGGGAGAGCGGGACAGCGGGAGAGGGTGGTCGCGCTCATCCATGCATGCCGTGGTCGGGAGCCAGCCTCGCGGAGAAGCGGCTGTGACAGCGGGGTAATCATGCCAACGAGCCGGGACTATTCGGTGAATCTGTCCGTGCAGCAGGTGCTCAGCCTTTGGGTTCACGGCTCCACGCTACAGCACTTCACAGGTACACAGTCCTCTCCTTTCGGCTGCGGTCCCCGTAATGTCCGGTGTAGTCTCCGGTGTAATCTCGCGATGTTGTCGGCGATGTAGCTTCTGGTAGAGTCTCCGGTGCAGTCTCCAATAGACTTTCCGGTGTAGTCTCCTCTATAGTGACCGATGTAGCCTCCAGTGTAGTCTCTGGTGCAGTCTCCGGTGTAGTCTCCGGCGTAGTCTCCAATGTTGTCACCGGCGTAGTCTCCGTAGGCCTGATAATGACACTGATTGTAGGTTCATTCTATGGTGGTCACTGGTTACTGTTGTACTCTATGTTTACGCGGTTACGGGTTTCAGAATGATGAAAAACAGTTGCCATAGTGATTAACATATTAATTTATAGCCAATTTCTGAAATGCATGAATACTGCCTTTACACTATTTGGCTCACAATAAACCAGTAACGTACACAAGGGCTTTAGATATGAGTTGAGTTGACTAGACTATTATGAGCTCACCATACAGTATAAGCAATTCTGCTATAATAATAGGATAAAGCTGTAATATCTGCAAATAGCTCATCACAGTTGGAATCTTCGTAGTTGAATCAGAGCTGGAGTTGCTGTTTAACTGTCAGATTGCAGATGTATTGACCTGGTTTATGATCAATATATCTATAATTACTGGAACTATCTACATGAAACAAAAACTGCCACAAAGTTCAGTGTCTTCTCTGTCAGTAAGAGACATTATTTTTTTCCCAATAGCCTTAGAAAGTGATTAGTTACAGGTCAGATCTCATGGTAACAATACAGGTTTTCCCTATATTAACCAATTAAACATAAAAATACCTGGAATTTAATAAATTCAAGATATGTAATTTTAATGGCATATTGTGGAACATTTCAGGCAAAGTTTACCATCCACCAGAAAAGTTACACAGGACAATTTTATGTCTCGATACTCGATTTTGATACTAAGGAGTAGACTCAATGCTGATTCTAATACCACGATGATTATAAAATACACTCTTTCTTTAGACAATAGAATTTTCAATGTTAAATCATAGTACGTTCTTCTTTTATATATATATATATATATATATAACCGGTTACATATATATATATATATATATATATATATATATATATATATATATATATATATATATATATATATATATATATATATATATGTGTGTAACCGGTTCATATATATGTATAATTAATGTATAATTGCACAAAATGCTGCTTTTGTTTGTCACAGTTTTGTCCATACCTGGTGTTTTGATTTTATGTGCAGCCTTGGTCCTCCAGCCGCATCTTCTTTGTTTTTCTTTCTTCTTTGTGTGTCCCTCGCCTTGCTCCTGGTATAAATTCGGGTTTTGACTCCCGCCTCTTCCCTTTGCAAACCCGTATTGGGAAGAGGTCAGTCATTCATTGTAATCCCAAGTGTCCTCTTTTAATTAGGCCCGAGCCTGGGACTCCGTCCCGGCAAGGGACTTATTAAAACCGCGTCCGAAACCCGGAAAATGGCAAAAATCAAGTAGTAAACACGCCCCGACATGGCAGTGAGTGGTGTCAAAAATTAGAACTCGACGAGCTCTAATTGTCACAAAAGACCCCGAGAAAAAATAACGAAAGATGACTCGGTAGCGCCACCTCAAACTTTGATTTTCATGGGGCCAATGGGAGCCCGACTCGGAAAAAAGTCGACGTAAAAATCCAAATCTCACATAAAAAAATAGTACATGTCGGGACATGACAAAAATGATATTATGGCCCCGCCCTAAAATGTACAGGACGCCGGCCATATTGGATCAAACCCGGGAACGACAAAAGTGCACACCCTCACATTCAGGACATTTTCTCGCCCAGTTTTCATCACAAACACTTCAAATTTGGCCAAATCCCTCTAAACCCATGTGTGATTAAAGATTAACAATTACATTTTGATTATGACTTTGGGTGTGGTCAGGGTGAATTTTCAACAAAATCGCAATTTTTGCAATATTTCAATAAAATATTTATCTTTCACACATTTTTTGTTGGGAAAATGCTAATACAGCGTTTATGCACATTTGTGAGCTGAACGCAATGGTATGCAAATCAAGGCACTCTCTCACAAAATGGCTCTCTAGCGCCCTCTTCAAATTTCATTTTCAAAAATTCGTAGAAGACAAGCGATTTGTCGTGGACGTGTGAAAAAGTTCACAGGGGCCTTATTTGTGATGGGGCACAATGTGAGAAAGTCACATGACTGTAGCTGTTATGGTTTAGGAGAAAAATAATGGGTGGAAAATGCGTTTCCATTCTTCTTATTATTATTATTATTTTGGTCGCGACTTTGAATCCACTTTTGACCCCCTGAACGTTAACGAAAAGTCAATTTTATTGGACCCAAAATTCAAGGTTGGTGAAAAATTTATTATTTTGATGTTCAAAAAAATTAATGTATCAAAATGACTCAATAGCGCCACCTCAAAATTTGAAATACATTGCGGCAATGAGAGACCTTTTTCATCGTAGACAAATGAAATTTGGTACAAACATAGAACATGTCAAGACAAGTAAAAAATTATATTATGACCCCACCCTAAACCCTACAGGAAGTCGGCCATTGTGGGCGGAACTCCATTTTTCCAAAATTTTACCTCTCACATTTGAATTTTTCGTGCCTTGGATTTTCTTTCAAGAAACTTACAAATTGGTAAAAAAGAACTAGACCCATGTGGGATTATAGGGAACTCTCTTGTATTTTCCTAAATCATAAAATGTGGGTGTGGCCAGCCTGCAAAGAAAAAAGGTGTTTTTTGAAGTTTTAAATGGCCCGTAACTCAAACATGCAGTGTCCTAATTCCCGACATTAATATACGTTTTGTTCAAAATTTTCATCTGAGTGCATAGACATGCAATTCACATATGTCAAATATTACATTGCTCCACAGCGCTCCCTTGAAATTTTAAATGGTACACAAAAAAAATTACTTTGTCACAAACATTTGAGGCGGGTGCAAAGAGATCCGGGCGGCAGTCGAAGGTGGGGACCTCGACGACCGGATCTCCGGACATGGAGACTAGCTCTGGGGACGTGGAACGTCACCTCGCTGGGGGGGAAGGAGCCTGAGCTTGTGCGGGAGGTTGAGCGTTACCGGCTAGATATAGTCGGCCTCACCTCCACGCACAGCTTGGGCTCTGGAACCCAACTTCTTGAGAGGGGTTGGACTCTCCATTTCTCTGGCGTTGCCCGCGGGGAGCGGCGGCGAGCTGGTGTGGGCTTGCTCATTGCCCCACAGCTCAGCCGCTGCGTGTTGGGGTTCACTCCGGTGAACGAGAGGATCGCGTCCCTGCGCCTTCGGGTCGGGGACAGGTCTCTCACTGTTGTGTCGGCCTACGGACCAAACAGCAGTGCAGAGTACCCGGCCTTCTTGGAGTCCCTGGGAGGGGTACTAGACAGTGCACCAACCGGGGACTCCGTTGTTCTCCTGGGGGACTTCAACGCCCATGTGGGTAATGACAGTGACACTTGGAGGGGCGTGATTGGGAGGAACGGCCTCCCCGATCTGAACCCGAGCGGTGTTTTGTTATTGGACTTCTGTGCTAGTCACAGCTTGTCCATAACAAACACCATGTTCGAGCACAAGGGTGTCCATCGGTGCACATGGCACCAGGACACTCTAGGTCGGAGGTCGATGATCGACTTTGTTGTCGTGTCATCTGACCTCCGACCGCGTGTCTTGGACACTCGGGTGAAGAGAGGGGCGGAGCTGTCAACTGATCACCACCTGGTGGTGAGTTGGATCCGCTGGCGGAGGAGGAAGACAGACCTGGCAGGCCCAAGCGCATTGTGAGGGTCTGCTGGGAACGTCTGGCGGAGCCCTCTGTCAGAGGGGTCTTCAACTCCCACCTCCGGGAGAGCTTCTCCCTGATCCCGGGGGAGGTTGGAGACATGGACTCCGAGTGGGCCATGTTCTCCACCTCTATTGGCGATGCGGCTGCTCGTAGCTGTGGTCGTAAGGTCTGTGGTGCTTGTCGCGGCGGCAATCCCCGAACCCGGTGGTGGACACTGGAAGTAAGGGATGCCGTCAAGCTGAAGTAGGAGTCCTATCGAGCCATGTTGGCTCGTGGGACTCCTGAGGCAGCTGATGAGTACCGGCAGGCCAAGCCGCTGCTCCTACACGTTGAGAGGAACCAGCTGAGGTGGCTCGGGCATCTGCTCAGGATGCCTCCTGGACGCCTCCCTAGGGAGGTGTTCTGGGCATGTCCCACCGGGAGGAGGCCCCGGGGAAGACCCAGGACACGCTGGAGGGACTATGTCTCTCGGCTGGCCTGGGAACGCCTTGGGGTCCCACCGGAGGAGCTGGAAGACGTGTCCGGGGTGAGGGAAGTCTGGGAGTCCCTGCTTAGACTGCTGCCCCCGCGACCCAGCCCCGGATAAGCGGAAGAAAATGGATGGATGGATGGATGGACAAACATTTGAAATTTGGCATGGACAACCCTATTCTGATACTGAACAAAAAAGTCAATGACCCCATACCTCTATTTGTAAAGGTGTTGCCATGGCAACGTCTGACATTTCTCATTGAAATACATGGGTTTTGGTTAAATAGGATGAAAAATATTTACTTTGTCATAGACCATTGAAATTTGGTACACATATTCCTCTCATCATACTTAAGAAAAAAGCCAATGAAGCCAAACTTCTATTTTCAACCGTTCAGTCGTGACAATGTGATAAATGGTGTCATTGGAGTGAATGGAGTAGTATTACTCAGTCGCTGATTTTGGGGGGAGGGGCGATGTAAGCGGGAACGAAAGGCAGGATCTCCGCGGTGGCATGTACCCCGCGGTCGCAAGGGGTGGCGAGGGCCTTTATCACTGCTTGCAGTTTTAATTGTCTTTATCTTTGTATACATCTGTGGTTATATTTTATTTGTATTTAAGTTAATATTGATCTCCTGTGTCGTTTCGTTGTTTTTGTTTGTTCATGTGAGCAAGTGCGGGAAGATGTTGATATTCTCTATTGTCTTTTGTTGTATAGTGTGGGCTGGACCGATGTGTAGCGGCACGTGTTCATAAAGTTTTATACTTTTTATTGAACAGGTATGTTGTTGTTAGCCCCTTTGCAAACCCGTATTGGGAAGAGTGTGGGCTGGACTGATGTGTAGCGGCACGTGTTCATAAAGTTTTATACTTTTTATTGAACAGATTAAAGGCGATTCAAAAGTTCCCGCGGTGTCTTGTGGCTCCATAGCACCCTTACAACACAACGCAGAAGTCCACCGGTCACACTTGGTGCCGTTCGACCCGTGACATCGCCATTCAGCGGTCTCCTGGCCTCCGTGCCGCTGTCGGTGTCCCTTGGCTCCTCTGCTCTGCTGCCGCTCCCTCCCGCAGCTTTGGCGCGCTGCGTCGTCACCTGTGACGTCACCTTGCCGCCAAGTGCTTCCCTGAGCGCTGTCTGCCAGGTTTTGGAGTGTATTGACTGTTTCATTCGGGCATAACACTGTTAAACGTGACTTTGCTTTTGTTTTGAGAACAAACAAAAAAAGGGGGGTTCTTGTTTGTGTTTTGACCAACATGTTTAACTCAAATCCGCCTTGTATTGGGAGGGGCATGGCTTTAAATGCTGATAGTAATACCATAAACTCTGTCATTAATAAGACTATGTTAAGCCCACCCGTTGCCACTTCTACTCCTCTTGCTAATGTACACTCAGACCCCACTCATGTTGTGACACATGATGCACTTAGTGGTATAATAACTGATCTGGCAAAACAAATAGGGGATAGTATTGCTAACAATCTGAACACCATGCACCAGTATCAGCCCTACCAGACCCAGCTGCCTGCTGTCGGTGTGCCCCCCTCTCTCCTGGACCCTTCCCAGCTGAAAGTTGTGGTGCAGTCTGAAGCCAAAGCCCCACCGTTCTTCAGAGGTGACCGGAGTGACACATTTTCCGTGCAGGAATGGGAGGGGATGATGAAGTGCTACCTGTCTAGGGCTAACTGTGAAACGTCTGAAGAAAAATATGAACTGATAATGTCTAGACTGGCAGGAAAAGCTCGTGATGTGGTGAAGGTGTCACTCCGCTGTCACCCTGACCTGAGTGGGAGCGATTTGATTTCTGCTGTATTTGACATTATAAAACACCACTTTAGTGAACTCACATGCTCCAACATGCCAATGAGAGACTTTTACAGTACTGTGCCAAGGCCAGGTGAGGATGCGATGGACTATTGGATTCGTCTGAATAAATCTATTGATGCTGTGGATGAGTGCCTCAGGAGACGTGGTAAATCCGTGGAGGACCCCAGCTCTGAGGTTGTGATGATGTTCATAAGTCACTGTCCTGACCCTGCTCTTTCTCTGTCCTTTCAAATGAAGGACAGTCATGTGAGACAAGTGGGGGGAGTTGTATCTGCTAATACCCACATAATGGCTGGTGCTTTACCTGAACCATCTATCGCACCAGTCTCTGCAGAGCAAGCACCTTCTTGTCTAGGCTCCCTGTCACCCAATACTGCCCATGGGTCCCAACAGCCACTGTTTGGAGCTGTAACCCAGCCTCAGCCTTTGACTATTTCCACGCCTCTGCCTACTGTGTCTGCAGCCTCCTGTGTCGCCACATCTGAACCTGTCGCCCAGCAAATGGTGGCCATGTTTGACAAGGTGCTTTCTCTGTGCACTGCCTCTGTGGCGAACAACCAGAAGTGGGCAGGTCACAATCGAGCCCCCCAGCGTCCGCAGCGACGGGCTTGTCAAGTTTGTGGTTCCTGTGAGCACACAACACATTCACATTGTAGATTGTACCGGCTGTGTCTGAACTGTTTTGGACCTGGACATATGAAGAATGAATGTACACAAAAGGCCAGGCCTCTGCCCATCACTCCTCCCCCTAATGTTGATTTAAACTAGTCAGCCCGTGCGATGAGAGGGGAAACACAGGCAATGTCACTGATACCCTAACCGATCTGCCTGATGCTCACTCGGTGTATGTCAACTGTTGTAAAAGCTACCCTGAAGACAAGACCATAATTCTGGTTGAGTCTCAAAAGATTGAAGGAGCCAGTGAGCTGTTTTATACTCCTGTGTCTGTCAGCGATAAGACGTCTTTGAGAGGGATGCTGGACTCTGGCAGTATGTCATGTACACTCAGTGAGTTGGCAGAGGCCAAGTTGAGAGATGCCGGTCTGGTCTTATATCCGCATCCTGTCCCTGAGCGGGTGGTTTTCATCGGTTGTGGTGGTCTCGTTACTCAGCCTCAATGTATCTATGAGAATGGACATTGAGATCTATGGCTTCAAGTTTAGAGTGCCAACATTTCTGGTTCCTGGGCAGAAGGATGAGTTTATTATTGGCACAAATGTGATCCGTCCCATTGTCCAGAAGATGAAATCCGACGAGAAATATTGGGAAATGATATCCTCTCGTACCTTTGATTCTGAGTGTGAGCAGTTCCTCCAGTTGTTGTGTTGCACCTCCCGGTGGTTGGGCTCAGAAATTCCGGACAAGGTTGGTACACTGAGATTACAACAGGCTGTTACATTGCTGCCGCAGATGGAGTACATTGTCTGGGGCAGGTTGCTGCCCTCTGCTCCTGTGTCACCTGGCAGCACTGTCATTGTAGAGCCCACATCTGCACGTTCCACGCCCAAGAACATCATGGTTGGCCGAGTCGTCGTTACACCAATGTGGGGAGATCGCTGGGTCCCCATGAAGGTCCTCAATCCCACACAGACTGCTGTCACCCTGCGACGAAATGCCAAGCTGGCTGATGTGTTCCCCTGTATGGCCTTAGAAGTCTTTCCTGTCACCCAGGGTCTCTGCAAAGTTGAGGAGGGTCTGTTCACAACTTCATCTGTCCTTCGAGGTACCCCTCCTGACCCTGTGCAGTTGTTGAAAGACTGTGGCCTCGGTGACATTGACATAGAGGGCTGTCAAGTGTCTGGTGAGTGGAAGAACAAGCTGGCTGACCTGCTGTTGAGCTTCCAGGACGTGTTCTCCAGGGATGGGCTGGATTGTGGAGAAGCGAAGGAATTTGTCCATCGGATTCATCTTACCGATGACCGTCCCTTCAGGCTCCCTTTCCGAAGAGTGTCACCTGCTCACTATCAGAAATTGAGAGAAGTTCTGTCTGAGATGGAGATGAGAGGCATAATCAGTAAGTCCATCAGCGAATATGCCTCTCCTCTGGTGTTGGTGTGGAAGAAGTCTGGAGACCTGCGGATATGTACGGACTTTCGCTGGCTTAATGCTAGGACTGTTAAGGACGCCCACCCACTGCCCCACCAGTCGGACTGCCTTGCTGCCCTTGGAGGGAATGCCTAATTCAGCACTATGGATCTGACCTCAGGGTTTTACAACATCCCTCTCCATGTATCTGACAGACATTACACGGCCTTTACTACACCCCTTGGCCTGTATGAGTACAACCGCTTGCCCCAAGGCCTCTGCAACAGTCCTGCCTCCTTTATGCGAATGATGCTGAGCATATTTGGTGACCTGAACTTCTCCAGTCTCCTATGCTACTTGGATGATTTGTTGGTGTTTGCTCCTTCTGAGGAGGAGTCTTTGAGTTGCCTCAGTGTTGTCTTCTCCCAGTTGAGGTCTAGTAACTTGAAGCTCTCACAGAAAAAGTGTCATTTCCTCAGGAGATCAGTGAAATTCCTTGGACATGTTGTAAGCTCCAGCGGTGTTTCTGTAGACCAGGAGAAGGTGTGCGCCATCTCTAGGTTTAAAAAGGAAGACCTGATGGAACCTGATAGCTGCACTCCGTCCCAGCAAAAGGTCAGATCTTTCCTTGGAATGGTTTTGTTTTATCAACACTTCATCCCAGCATGCTCCCGTATTGCCAAGCCGCTGTATGCTTTAACTGCAGGGCAGAAGCAGAGATTTAAGGCCAACCAAGGTAGAGGAAGACCTGGAACGTACAGGCAGTTGACTCCACAGGATTGGACCCCTGAGTGTGAGACAGCCTTTGAACAACTGAAGACAGCGCTTCTGGACTGGGTGGTTTTGGCCCACCCAGATTTTGAGGAACCTTTTATTCTCTCCACTGACGCCTCCACCGATGGTCTTGGAGCCGTCCTTGCTCAGGTACCTGCGGGTGGGAAGAGGGCGAGACCAGTTGCTTTCGCCAGTAAGTCCCTGAGCCACAGCCAGGCTAAATACCCTGCTCACAGACTTGAGTTTCTGGCCCTTAAGTGGGCAGTTTGTGATAAGTTCAGTCATTGGCTCAAAGGTCATCAATTTACAGTCTGGACAGATAATAATCCACTCACGTACATCTTGACCAAGCCGAAGCTGGATGCCTGTGAACAACGCTGGGTCTCCAAACTGGCTCCGTATAACTTTGACATCAAATATGTTCCTGGCAGGTTGAATGTTATAGCGGATTCCCTGAGCAGAAAACCTTTTGTCAGACCTTTGGCTGAGCGCCTCCTTTCTGAGCCTTATGTTGATCTGTTGAAGCAGGCCTGTGAAGTAAAGGAAGAGTCTGTGCAGGGTGCTTTCCATCTGACCTGTCAGCCCCAGTCATTGAACCGCCCACTCTCCACTGCAGTCGACGTCTCTATGTCAGAGGATGAGGTCTCTGCTGTTTTATCAGCATCTGATGATTGGGAGATTGGATCCAGACACCGTGTCACTTCTCTGGCTGGCCATCTTAATGCAGTTGTTGGTCCGGAACCTAGTCTGTTTTCCGCATTGTCCAAACCTGAGCTCCAGTCTCACCAAGAAAATGATGCTATGGTGTCCAGAGTGGCCTTCTATGTGAGAAGGAAACAAAGGCCTTCTAGGCGTGAGCGTGCCCATGAAAGTCAGCAGACCCTGAGGATTTTGAAGCAGTGGGATAGGCTGACAGTCCTGGATGGGATTCTGTACCGCGTCACTAAAGATCCTCTGACCAAGCACAAACGCATCCAGTTTGTTGTCCCAGAGTCCCTCAAGTCATCTGTGCTCTCTGGCATCCATGACAATGCTGGTCACCAAGGGCAGCCACACACTCTATCACTGGCTCGTCAGCGTTTCTTTTGGTATGACATGGAAAAGGATGTACGCAACTATGTAAAACAGTGCCCACGATGTGTCCTCAGTAAGACCCCTGAACCATCTGCTAGAGCTCCACTCGAGAACATAAAGACCAGCTTACCAATGGAACTGGTGTGCATTGACTTCTGGTCTGCCGAGGACAGTAACAACAAGTCAGTGGATGTCCTTGTGGTCACGGACCATTTTACTAAGTTGGCCCATGCTTTTCCTTGCCGTGATCAGTCCGCAAAGAGTGTGGCTAAGAAGCTTTGGGAGGGGTTCTTTTGTATCTATGGCTTTCCCCAGCGCATCCACTCTGACCAAGGTCCAAGCTTCGAGAGTGAATTGGTGGCAGAGTTGCTGGAAATGGGTGGCGTCATCAAGTCTCAAACCACACCATACCACCCTATGGGCAATGGAGTCACAGAGAGGTTCAACAGGACATTGGGGAGTATGTTAAGATCTTTACCCCCACGGGCTAAGCAGAAGTGGCCACAGATGATTCAGGCTTTGACATTTGCATATAATTGCACAGCTCATGAAACGACAGGATTTGCGCCCTTCTACCTGATGTTCGGGAGAATTACCCGGTTACCTGTTGATCTCCTCTTCAAGAATGTTCTTCATGATGACTCTGTTGGCGACTACAATGCCTATGTCAAGTCACTCATGGATGATCTTCATTCTGCCATGATCCTAGCCCATGGAAACAGCATTGTTGAGCAGAAACACCAATCAGAACAGTACAATAAGCGTGTCAAGGGCTTACCTCTGTCAGTTGGGGACCGGGTGCTGTTGGCAAATAAGGGTGTCAAAGGAAAGAGGAAGCTATCGGACAAGTGGGAGGCGGTAGTCTATGATGTTGTCGCTGCTAAGCCAGACCTTCACATCTACAAGATCAGAGATCAAGCGGGTAATGAAAAGACTGTGCACCGCAACTTGCTCCTTCAGGTCAATTTCCTTCCACTGGATGTTTCACTGGATGTAACAGAGGCTGCTGGTGTCGCTTTTCCCCTAGAGGAGCATGAGGCATCCATGGTAAATGGAGAAGCCGAATCCTACCCTCCCAGTGCCCCTCTGAGTCTGTGTGAGTCCAGTTTTGACCGCACCACATCCTGGGTCCAGCATCAGTCGCCCAATGAAAGACCGGAAACTGATGTGATGTCTTATAGTTCCTCTCCCGCAGTTGCTGGTGTTGCTTGTGATGTGTCTGACAATCCTCCTGATGAATCTCAAGTCACTAATTTGGGTAACAACCTTACTACACGATTTGGTAGGATTGTGAAGCCAGTGTGTAGATTGATTGAATCTATGACTCAGATAGAATCGCTGTTTGGCCCAGAGAAAGTTCCTTCTCCTGTTATATCTATTTGACTTATGGGGTTCCTTTTCCTATTAACTGTTACCTGGGGCGAATTGTGATTATTGGGTCACTTACTACCCTATGTCTATGTTCCTCCTATTTTATGCACATTGTGAATGGTTGTTTCTATGTGGTGTAAAGGGCACCACTTTTTGTCTCTTGATCTTTGGATAGATGGTTTTCTTGCCTACTGGGCCTATGATTTCTGTGACTGGTCTTCTTTTTTTGGCAACCCGTGTTATGTGCTGTTAGTATTTTGTGTAATTCTAGGGGGGTGAATGTAACCGGTTCATATATATGTATAATTAATGTATAATTACACAAAATGCTGCTTTTGTTTGTCACAGTTTTGTCCATACCTGGTGTTTTGATTTTATGTGCAGCCCTGGTCCTCCAGCCGCTTCTTCTTTGTTTTTCTTTCTTCTTCGTGTGTCCCTCGCCTTGTTCCTGGTATAAATTTGGGGTTTGACTCCCGCCTCTTCCCTTTGCAAACCCGTATTGGGAAGAGGTCAGTCATTCATTGTAATCCCAAGTGTCCTCTTTTAATTGTCTTTATCTTTGTATACATCTGTGGTTATATTTTATTTGTATTTAAGTTAATATTGATCTCCTGTGTCGTTTCGTTGTTTTTGTTTGTTCATGTGAGCAAGTGCGGGAAGATGTTGATATTCTCTATTGTCTTTTGTTGTATAGTGTGGGCTGGACCGATGTGTAGCGGCACGTGTTCATGAAGTTTTATACTTTTTATTGAACAGGTATGTTGTTGTTAGCCCCTTTGCAAACCCGTATTGGGAAGAGTGTGGGCTGGACCGATGTGTAGCGGCACGTGTTCATAAAGTTTTATACTTTTTATTGAACAGATTAAAGGCGATTCAAAAGTTCCCGCGGTGTCTTGTGGCTCCATAGCACCCTTACAACACAACGCAGAAGTCCACCGGTCACACTTGATTATTGTGGCCAAAATAATCACTGTTAATGATATTATCACGATAATTATTAACCTGCTAACATTCCCCCTACTTTACAACTCTACAGCAATGTACATATATTTCTGCGGCACCCACACAAACAATCTACACATCAAATGAAAGCTATGGCACTTGTCTTTCTGAATATGCAAACCATTTTCACCTGCAATCACCACAGTGCTGACAGAAAAGCCAAAAATTTGGATTTGGACTTAACTTAGCTTTGAGGGCTCTGGTTCTGTCAAACATCCACATATTTCAAGAAAGTTTGTCTCATTCATTCCACACAGGTCCAGAGAATATAATCTAGTCAAGAAATTATGTCCACAAAATAAATCAGATCCTCCATGTCCAATCTGCCGCACGAAAGTATTCGAAATCTGCTCCGCCACTTTTTTTCATTTCTTTTGTCGATTTCAGGCATAATAAACTTCTGACAGTGCCAACTTTGTTCTCAGTGCTAAGCACATGTTAGCTTCTGAATGACACCGATGTTGGCCAATAAGGTGAGGGTTGTTGGTTACTGGAGCCCCAGACAGCAAATCAGTGCTACAAATGACTGAAAGTTTACGCCGCACTCCCCCCCCCCGTTCAACCAATTACATTAGAGACATTTAGTGACATTTTTCCCTAACAGCCAATGAGCAGCAGAACACGACGATGTATGACATGCCAAGGTTTTCTCCAAACAGACAGCGCTTGAAAGTTCGTAAACAAAGGCTGTGTCCCAATTCGTCAAATACGCCGTTCAAAGTACCATTCAAAGTACCCGGCCGAAAATGTGTACTCCTCAGTGTAGCTGCCATCTTGTTGGAATGGCTTGGACCTTGTCACGCCGGAAGTGACGCAAGTACCCTTCGACGAACACTGCGAACGATGTATTTAAGGGCACTTTGGGACATGAATTGGAACATGGCCGAAGCCGAGTGGATGCAGAAATCCACCTTTGTTTTACGTTTTAAACATGACAAAACAGACAAAACAAAGGAAGTATGCGATCAAGGACACTGTGGATGTTTGACAAAGTTGTATTAGAGGCATCTCGGACCCGGAGCGGTTCGTGGCAAAGAGTGAAGATTTCACAGTGGACTCAGGAGTAGAGAACCGTATTTTTTGATGGATTTGATTCTGTTGCATTGCCGGCAGTAAGTCAGACCTGTTCCCAGTGCATGTTGGACTCCGCCAGGGTTGCCCTTTGTCACCGGTTCTGTTCATTATATTTATGGGTAGAATTTCTAGGCGCAGCCAGGGGTCGGAGGGGGTCTGGTTTGGGAACCACAGGATTTCATCTCTGCTGTTTGCAGATGATGTCCTGATGGCTTCATCGAGCCAGGACCTGCAGCAGGCACTGGGGCAGTTTGCAGCCGAGTGTGAAGCGACTGGGATGAGAATCAGCTCCTCCAAATCCAAGGCCATGGTTCTCGACCAGAAAAAGGTGGCTTGCCCTCTCCAGGTGGGTGGTGAGTCTCTGCCTCAAGTGGAGAAGTTCAATTATCTCGGGGTCTTGTTCATGAGTGAGGGAAAGATGGAGTGTGAGATTGACAGGTGGATCGGTGCAGCGTCTGCAGTGATGTAGTCGCTGTATCGGTCCGTTGTGGTAAAGAAGGAGCTGAGTCCAAAGGCAAAGCTCTCGATTTACCGGTCAATTACCCTCACTTATGGTCACGAGTTTTGCGTAATGACCGAAAGGACAAGATCGCGAATGCAAGTGGCCGAAATGGGTTTCCATTTCCATCAGTCACATATTGAACATTAAGTCGATATAGTAATTGTGACAGGATCTCACAGGACTTAGAAAGTCATTCAAATCAATGTGCCCTGTCACACTAACCTGGGTAAGGTGCAGGTCTGCAGAAAGAATGCGCAAGATGTCTGTTTTTACTGGCAGTCTGATGTGGTTTTCAAGTCATTAGACGTGTGTTATCAAATGAACCCACGTGAAACCGCATTGCTTTAGGCAAATACGCACTGCTGTTGTCGTAGTTGACAACCCACTCAAAGTACATACTGGACTTGCCTTGGCAGTCAATATGAACCCGGCGTAAATGTCTTGATTGAGATTCAAGTATTATTATTATCTCATTGTGGCTGTTTTTACTGCTCAGAATTACCTTGATAACCATGCTGTCTTAATGTAAGTGGGATTGCCTCTCCACAGATATGACCTGTAACTTGGCCTGGTGGTGGAAACTGCTCATTTCCATGGAGATAGATGCATTTAATGCCATTCTGTGGAACATTTTGTAATAACACCTTTACCAGAAAATTGCTACGTATTGCACCTTAATGAGTGACAGTAGCTCAGTTGTGTGTGAGTTTGTCCACTGCTCCAAAGGTTGGTGGTTCAAATCCTGCTCTTGACATAAACATCATAGTTTGAGTGGTTTGATCTACTTACCCACAGGTTGTTCTCTGTGTATTTTTTTCATGCAAATTCTGTTAAAATGTGACCATTACTATTATTAATTATTTTATAATATATTGCCAGTTTCTATAATATAGGTGGACTAATCATTTTGTTTAGATGATAAGGATTTATATGGGACAAAAGCAAAAAGGAGAAGTGAGTGAAATAGCTGAAGATTTCGTATTTTTTGGTATTTATTTGAAAAAAGGCAGATTAATTTTACAATTCACAAGTCTGATCTATTTTTTTATTATTATTATTATTATTATTTTTTATAAATGCATTTTTTTCCTATTACTTTTTTTTTTTGCATAAATAGTACTTTTTGCATAAACTCCTGTGCAGGTGTAGTTTTGTGAGTGCAGTTTTGGTCAGATGCACAGAGATGCATAATAGTTTTGAGAGCTTTTGCCACACCCCTTTTTTTGTTGACTAATCAACTGGCAAAATAATTTCTTTAGCTGACTAAGAATTTTTTTTGTCGACTAAATTCTCAGTCAAAATATAAGAGTGGACATTGTTCCTAAGATTTCTATTTATTGGTTAAAAATACAGGCTTTAAAGCTTCAATCTTTTAAAAAAAGAGCAGGAAAGAGGATTATTCTTGAGCTGAACTTTAGCCTGTTTTAGAAATTTACTTTATCAAGATGGAAGTATTTAAATACATTTCTATAAGGAACCAAACTTCAGTGCAGCAGCATTAGTGACATGTTGGGTAATTTCCTGCACATCTGTACGTGTTTGCATCAACAATTTATTATTACAGTATTATCGGTATTCTCTGATCAGAACTCAAGAAGAAGGGCCATGTTATTTCACTGGGCAAAAGGCAGCAGGAGCAAAAAATAAATAAACTGGGGGTAAACTACACTGATTACCCACAAATGTTGAACTTTATCATTATTAGTTTGGGATTGGCTCCACAAACTTGTCACATTAATTGTATGGTTTTAAGTCCTTTCAGCTGATAATCAATATCTTTGGGGTTGAATAATGGCACTACTTTCTGTAGCTATTGTGGAAAAAAATATTTAACTTTTGTTTATTTATAGTGACAGAGAAGAGCTTGATTTTTGTGCCAGTTTTTGTTTTTTGCAGATTGGCCTTGTAATTACAGAGATTTTAATCATAAACTAGGTCAACAAATCTGCAGTCTGACAGTTAAACCGAATTCTGAGCTACCCTCCAGCTCAGTTTAAATCTTTTGATACGTTGCAATGACATCATACTGGGGGTGTTCTGCATGTATGTGTGTGGTGGAATGTTGAGCTTTTACCATGGAGATACAATGCACACATTTGCAAACATTGACAAAAAGTTTACAATTAAAACAACACATTTTCAGGGACATGTGACCAATATGAGCGTTCATGGTTCTCAACTGGTTGTCAACTGGACAAGTTGTTGTAGGAAGACACTTCACTGCTCATCCAAGCCACTTCTTCAGTTCTGGGTCTGTTTAGGCATGTGATTTTCAACAAAAAATGTCAGGGAGACTAAACTGAAAAAATGTCAACTAAGCATTGACTAATGCTAGCTTGTGACTATAATGTTATTTGAGAGGGAATTGTTTAACAGCACTAATCAATTCACCTATTGTAGTTCCAGCTAAGTCAGTTTTTTTATGCCCAGAATGTGTTAAAACATTACCGTATTTTCCACACTATAAGGCGCATCGGAATATAAGGCGCACCTTCAATGAATGGCCTATTTTAAAACTGTTTTCATATATAGAGCGCACCGCATTATAAGGGACATAGAATAGAAACTACTGTAGTGCCTGGGGTTGTGTTATGCATCCACTAGATGGAGCTGCGTTAAAGGGAATGTCAACAAAACAGTCAGATAAGTCAGTCAGTCAAACTTTATTAATAGAATATATATATATATATATATATATATATATATATATATATATATATATATATATATATATATATATATATATATATATATAATAAAAAAATCACCATTATCCATGTCACTGCTGTTGTCTGGCAGTTTAGTGACAATTCCTGCCTTTGTGAAAGCTCGGACCACAGTTGTTATTACCGCTATTACTTTGGCGATGCTTCCTGCTTCCCTTCACGGTAGTCATAATTAACCCATATTGATCCATATACAAGGCGCATCGGATATTAAGGCACACTGTGGGTTTTTGAGAAAATTTAAGGCTTTTAGGTGCACCTTATTGTGTGGAAAATACGGTATTCAAATTAAAGTCTAACTTCAGTAATAGAGCTTCAGACAGAGCAGTGCCTAGGGTTAGCATCATACCCCCAGGGCATGTTGATGTCATCCAGTCCAAAGTATCACTTCAGATTCTAATGCTGTGGTGTCACGTGAATTACTATTAACTGACTGATCACAGAGCTTGTATTTTGTGCATTATTTCATAGCTGGTAGGTCTGTTTAGCTTTATATTTTGTGTTTGTTTCAGAGATGTGGTACTGGGTGTTCCTGTGGACTCTCTTCTCTTCGCTCTTCGTCCATGGGGCACTGGGACTCCTCATGTTCATCATGTTACAGAGACACAAACAAGGACGTCTCATTACTTTGGTGCTCATCAGCGTGGGCTTCATCTGCTCCCTGTGCGGAGCTGTGATCACCAGTGAGAAACTAAACTCTTCTGCTCCATCTGACCCTCTTCTCTACATCCTCTCTTCCTCTGACCCACTCCTCTGCTCCATCAGACTCTCCTCTGCCTCATCTGACCATGTCCTCTGAATGCTCTACTCCATCTGACCCTCTCCTCTGCTTCATCTGACCCTCTCCTATGCATCCTCTACTCCAGGGGTGTCCAAACTTTTTGCAAAAAGGGCCAGATTTGGTGATGTGAAAATGTTTGGGGGCTGACCATTCGGTGTGATCATTCTTTGAACCATTAATATTAAATGCAAATTAACTATTGAATTATTTTTTACTTTTTATTGCAAATGGCTTTCACCTTTCAAAAAACAAATTGAAAAAATTAATGTAAAAAAAGTAAACATTTAAACTGTGGTTTTGATAATCAAAATAAAATAAATTCACTGAGATTTTAGAATTTATTCACCTCAGAAGGCAAACAAATAACTTGCACTAATGTGAAGGGTGAAACTGAGATCTGGACTGTAGTAAATAAACCAGGTCTGGCTAAAAGATAGTGGTTTTGATGTGCAAAATGTCACGCAGGTGAGAGTCAGTTAGACTTGTCCTCACACACTTTTTGTTAAAGTTCATAACCAAGAACGTCTTCTCACACAAATATGTCAAACCAAACTTCATTTTCTTAGCAAAGGTTTGAATTTCTTTAAACCTGTCTTTATTTAGTTGGTGATAATACTCAGCGAGCTTGAACATATGTATTTTACACTGATCACCAGTGCTGATGGGCCACACATAATTATTTTTATTCCAGAGTCTGTGGGCCAGTGGAAATTTGTACACGGGCCGCAATTGGCCCCGGGCTGGACTTTGGGTATGCCTGCTCTACTCCCTCTGACCCTCTCATCTGCATCCTCTGCTTCATCTGAACCTCTCCTATGCATCCTCTACTCCATCTGACCCTGTTCTCTGCATCCTCTGCTCCTCTGACCCTCTCCTCTGCATCCTCTGCTCCTCTGACCCTCTCCTCTGCATCCTCTGCTCCTCTGACACCTCTCCTCTGCATCCTTTTTTCCATTCCGTCTGTCCTCCTCTGCATCTGGTCCATCTGACCTTCTCCTCTGCATCCTCTGACCCTCTCCTCTACATCCTTTCTTCCTCTGGCCCTCTGCTCTGCATCCTATGCTCCTCACACTCTCTCCTCAACTCCATCCTCTGCTTCATCATTTCTGCTCCATTTGATCATCTCATCTGTTCCATCTGACTCTTTCCACTGCTCCTCTGACCCGCTCCTCTGCTCCTCTGACTCTCTCCTCTGCTCCTCTGACCCTTGCCTTTCTCTTCTAGGTGCTGCAGTAGCTGGGGTGTACCGCATGGCTGGTAAAGACATGACACCAATGGAGACTCTGGTTTTCGGTGCAGGTCAAACCACTTTATCCATCATTATCTCCTTCTCTCGTGTTCTTGCCACTCTCTGAACCAAAACCAGACCCAAACATGCACTACAGGTAAAATCTTCCAGCTACGTTAGTCCTGACCAAGACTAGCTCAAGATCTGGAGATGGGTCCCACTGCTCCTGACAGGTTTAACCCTGAACCCAAACCCTGAAGACACTGAAGGATGGGTCAAATGCAGGTTTAACCCAGAGACACTGAAGGATGGGTTAAATGCAGAGGGTACATTTTGCTACAAAGACAACAAATTTTAACCATATTTAAACCATGATTTAAGATGTGATATGCTGCTTTTTTGGTGACGGGGCTGATGCCTACTTACCTCTCATGCAGATGTTATTGCTATGCCTGGAATGTCCCACAGTAAGCCAGTAAACATTATGCCATAAACAGGATGGCCAAGTTACAGGACAGATCTGTAGAGAGGTGACCCCAAAGTCTTGTTTTTTTTGTTGTTTTTTTTCCAATAAAAAGTGCCCGTCGTTGAATAAATGCAAGACAAATCATTTTAATGTCCTACTGTAGAACATTACAGACAAAGCAGTAACATTTCCATTCACCAGAAAAGTTACATAATGCCCTTAAAGATGAATTAAATACAACTAACTATAGAGCGCAAACCAGGAGAGCTCTGAGAGGATGCAGCCACTTTAAGGAGGAGGTAATTACTGCAGTGAAGGAAGCGGCAGCCATCTTTGTTTGGTGACCTCAGAGACATGTGGATTTGCTGGAGGAGAAAGAGGAGGAGTTTGTGCCCTCACTCTTCATTGCACTGACATTTTAAAGGCTTCTTGATACACCTTTGTATACCCACTATTATTTCAAGTATAACTTGCAACAGTATCTCTAAAGTTTAACCTGAGCTGGAGGTCAGAATTCGATGGTGGAAGTTGCTGCTTAACTGTCAGATTGAAGATTTGTTGACCTGGTTTATGGTTAATATCTCTGTAAGTATAACTCTGTCAGTATAACTAAACACAAGCTGAATTATTGGTCTCACAAAAGATTCAGAAAGTGATGCCATTATTAAATCTCAAAGATGTGACAGTTGTCAGTTGAAAAGACTTTAAGCCATAAGATTAATATGACAAGTTTGTGGAGCCAATCCTAAACAAATAATGAGAGGTTTCAACATTTGTCAATTGTAAATGTGGAGATTTCTTTCAAAAACAGTGAATCTCCCATAGGGTTATATAGACCCCTGCTCCCATCAAACTCTAGAACGTAAACATGACCTATCGAAATGTTTTGAAGGAAAACAAAAAAAAACTTTGTCCGTCTACTACTTGAATTTTAGAGGCATTTTAGTGTCACCACTGTACTGATGGTATGTTAAAGGTTATAAGAACAAAGAATTGTTAAAATGTGCACTTCTGAATTACGTTTTGCATTAGAGACAATCATGGACATGCGTGGTCCATCGGTCTCTGAAAAAAATACAGGAAAAAAATATCACAGGGAGCTTCAAAACCTGGTGGATTTCTGCAGAATCAACGAACCAAGCACTAAACTCTGTTAATTTGAGAGCTAAATGTGATATTATTTTTAAATGATAGCTGACCAATGAGCTTCTCTGTTTCACATGTTTCACTGAAAAAAACAAATCTGATGTCACACTCCTGTTTGGCTGGATTTGAGATACAGCAGAGGGTGTGGGACCAGACATATCTGTGTAAAAAGTAGTTATAATTTTTTCAACATTAGTGATAGTATGTAAAAATTCAACAAATATATATCAGAATTATAATCACCCCCTAAAAGGTTTTTTTTTTTTTTTTTTCTCTTAGCGTGGTGCTAAATTGGGGTGAAACCATGTAAGCCATTAGTGAAGTATAGAAATAATTTACAGTTGTATCATATTGGTTTCTACTACAATGTAAAGTATGCTTCATGTAATACCTATGAAATACCTTATTTATTAAAACCTGATGGGTATTCTTAGCCCAGTTAAGTCAGTGTGGACCCTGTTGTGCTCCAGAGGGTTGGAGTAAGGCTTATCATATATAATTTATTCCACTGACCAAGTAAAAGGAAATCTTTTTTTTTTTTTTTTTTTTTACCAATTGAACGACTGCATTTGTGTCATCATAATGTCATCAGAATTTAAAGAGCATATGGAGATAGAAACCAGGACTAATCCAGGACTAAACCAGGATTAAACCAGGACTAAGCCAGGACCAAATCAGGTCTAAAGCAGAACTAAACCAGGTCTAAACCAGGACCAAACCAGATCTAAACCAGGACTAAATCAAGAAAACTAAGACTGAACCACTGATTAAACTAGAACTAAATCAGGTCTAATCCAGGACGAAACCAGGTCTAATCCATTTTTTTACCATTGGAATTATTACTACTTTAAGATATTAGGATAATTTAAAGTTCTCCATTCTCTAAAATCAAAACATATACTTAACTTGTAACTACCATCACCTTAAATCAGACATAGATGTGGAAGAAGTAGGTCATTGCTAGAGTTTGTTAAATGCAAACAAATGATGAACCTGTAACTTATTTAAAATGCATATGACAGGTTACACAAAGCATTTCTCTAAAACACAGCATGATTATATTTGAGATTTTAGTCAAAAGTTTTGCCTAGTCTTTTCGAGTTTTGTCATTTCTTTTCTAATTTTGTAATTACCTAGCAACCATAATGTTAACAAGTGTCAAAACTTGTCTAAATTACACAATAGTAATAAAAACAAATAACAACACCACAAAAGACAAAGTTTAAATCTGTCAATTGGACAAATTGTTGTAAGAGTGAAGACGTTTCGCTGCTCATCCAAGTCGCTTCTTCAGTTCTGGTCAGAATGCTGGTGCACACTGCCTTATATCTATTTGAAGGGAGGGGCTCACCACACTGGAACTGTAAACATCTGTTGTCTCCAGTTTCAGCTGAAACTACCCTATTTAACCCTTAAAGACCCTGCTATTGTTCTGATTGTTCTGGGTCTGAGGATGGAGTTATAGATGGGGGAGAGATTATGTCTCAGTTCCCCATTCTTGTTTAAGGAAGGATTCTCTTCCCTAACAAAAATCTCTTCTTTAACTACCCTCTCAAACCCCATTTCCTTTCTCTGAACTGTACTATCTTCAAAGGAGTGGTTAGGGTCTTTGAGATGAAGATGTATGGTGGACTGGGGTCCACCATATTTGATCCAAGATGGCACCACATACGGTCGCCCTGGTGATTTGGTGCGCTGTGTGTTTTTTGTTTTTGTGTGTTTGTCCTGTGTTAGCGTGCTCTTACACCCGTGAAGAGCTCTTATTCATTAGAACAACAACTCCTGCTGATCTACTGCCAGTTTTTTTAGTGCCTGCAGTAGATTTTGTTCACTCTTTGGCCAAAAGAGTGAGACGCCTAAGACGAGGAAAGCGGGCAGGGCCCTTGGTACGCCTTCGGAGACGCAGAGCTCACATGCCCTTACCTACGGTTTTCCTGTCAAACGTTCGCTCACTCAGCAACAAGACAGACGAACTGGCGCTGCTGATGAGGACAAACAAGGACTTTTCTTCCTCTTGCGTCTTATGCTTCACGGAGACATGGCTCAATGAACGTATCACGGACTGCGCGCTTCATCTGGAGGGATTCCAGCTCCTCCGCGCGGACAGACAACGGGGACTCTCCGGGGGAAAGACGAAAGGTGGAGGTGTCTGTTTCTACATCAACAACGCCTGGTGTACGGATGTGATCTCCCAACACTGCTCTCCCGCTGTGGAATATTTGTTCATTAACTGTAGGCCTTTCTATTCTCCAGTGAGTGAATGAATGAAGTGAGTTCACTTCATTCATTCTGGCCGCTGTTTACATCCCTCCGTGCACGGACACGCACGAGGCCCAGCGCATACTCGCAGAGCAGATTCTGAATGTGGAGCGAACCTTCTCGGACTCTTTACTAATCATCTTGGGGGATTTCAATAAGGGAAATCTGAGCCAGGAACTGCCCAAGTACAAACAGTTTATTAAATGCCCGACGAGAGAGCAGAAGACGCTGGATTATTCTTACACAACGGTCAGTGGAGCCTACAGAGCCGTACCCCGCACTGCTCTAGGATTCTCTGATCACATCATGGTTCACCTCATCCCTGCTTACAAACAACAGCTGAATCTCTCCAAACCTGCTGTGAGGACTTCTAAGAAGTGGACCAGTGAGGCTGTGGAGGAGCTTCGCACGTGTTTGGACACTACAGACTGGGATGTGTTCAAGGCTGCCACAGACAGTTTGGATGAGTACGCAGACACTGTGACGTCATACATTCAGTTCTGTGAGGACAGCCTCGTTCTATCATGCACCAGGGTGACTTTTAACAACGACAAACCCTGGTTCACACCCAGACATCTGAGGAGGGAAAAGGAGATGGCTTTCAGGGCAGAAGATCTTGAAGGCTACAGGCGTTGCAAGTATGCGTTTAGCAAAGAGGTGGAAAAGGCTAAAGCAAAGTACAATACACGTCTGGAGCAGCATTTCTCCACCAACGACTCTGCTTCTGTCTGGAGAGAGGCAAATCACCAACTACAGGCCCAAAGCCCCTCCCACCGTGGACAACAAACAACTAGCAGAAAAGTTAAACAGCTTTTATGCGAGGTTTGAAGTTTCACACCCCTCCCCCTCCTCCCTCACCATCATGGACATTACCTCCAAACCCACCGTCTCATGAACACTTTATAATATTTGCACAAAACTGGACACTTTATAACACCGGTCACTTTAATAAGTCATGTTTGCACTGTTGTTCTGATGCTGCTGTTGTATATATTTTCTAACTTTAAGTATTTTATTTGATTTTTTTAAGCATATCTTTTTAACTTTGTGCATGCCCTTATTTGTATTTGTATTTATTCAGTGTGTTTTATGTTGCACTTTATCACCATTGCACTTTACCACGATGGCAATAAAAGGATGTTTGTTTTATATTTTAATGAAATGATGTGAGTCTAAATGTGTTAACTCCCCTTCCCCTTCCCTTGGCTGCTCTGGCATTCCTGGGACATCATTGTAAATAAGAATTTGTTCTTAATGTTTTGCCTGGTGACATAAAGGTTAAATAAATAAATAAATTCTGATTCTGAGAAACTCTCACGCTGGTGTTGGTATATCCTCTTATGGAGTAGCTGTTTAGTTTTCCAGCGTAACACTCACTGGACTCTTCACTACAGGGAATGTAGACTGCATTACTTTGTTTATGGCTTGTGGTTTTGTGGACCAGTTTTTGTCTTTAAGTGTTTGTGGGTTTGAAAAAGACAGGAATCTCATACTGTCTGAAAATTCTCTGAAGTTTTTCTGAGTCACGTCACTACTCCCCCATCTATAACTCCATCCTCAGACCCAGAACAATGAGAAGAATTGCAGGGTCATTAAGTGCTGAATAGGGTAGTTTCAGCTGAAATTGAAGACAATATATGTTTACGGTTCCAGTGGTTAGCCCCTCCCTTCAGATAGATATAAGGCAGTGTGCACCAGCAATCTGAGCGAAACGTGTTCACTCTTACAACAATTTGTCCAGCTGACAGATTTAAACTTTGTCTTTTTCTATGGATCAGACATGGAAGACTAAGGGATTACACAGACAAATAACAACACCTTTATTTTGTTACATCAATGTTTAAACTGTCAGAAAAATGCCTTCCTTGTACATTTTGGGTGGAGTTAATGACATAAGTAGAGGGATTCTTTTTGAGAACTCACCACCACTTCCTGTAATTGCCAACAAACAGCTACTAAACTGAAAAAAAAAAAAAAAACATGATATATATTGACGACAGGTGTTATCCTTTAACACCCAAAGAGCCATTTGGACCCGGTTTCCACGAAAAAAAAAAAAAAAAAACACTGGGAGCCACAAATATTTTTTGACATCTATAATTAAGATAACACTGTATATATTGTTTTTGTTTTTTTTACCTTTACGCTTTGTGTAAACAGCTATAGTGTGCTTATGATAGGGGTCCAAAACCTTTTTTGCACCATGGACCGGAATAATGTAGGTTTTATTTTCACAGACCATCCTTCTACGCAAGGCAGATAAATATGTCAAAAATAACTTAAGTGAATAAAAAATACAACTCACTATACTGCTGAATCAGTGGGAGCCCTGCGCTTGTTTCTTTGCGATGATGTGGTCCCTTTGAGGAGTGATGGGAGACAATAACTCCCGCATTGTGTTTCTTAGTCGTCCAGTCTGCTCCACAATTTCTTTCCAAAAACTCTAAAGGCTTATTTTTTAATCCAGGGTATTTAGTTTCCACGTGCCAAAGCAGTTTTGAAGGTTTCATTGCCTCATTTGCTTTTCCCACATATTACGCAGCGCAGACTCGGCGCTTGAGAGTCCTGTAGCAACAAACCCATATTTTAAGTAGGACTCCTGGTATTTCTGTTAAATTTAGCTTTTTTTTTCTTGGAGGTTGTAGGCTCCTCTTCTGACTCCTCAGTTGGCCTTTTCACCTCTGCAAACAACTTCTCCAAAGACTTTTGTTTTTGGCTCATTTTCACTCACTTATGGCTCTACTTTTGGGCAACATGTCTGATACATTATACGTGATACGTCATCGAGGTGGAGAAGAGCAGATCTCGCACAGATACAATATACTTGCCATTATATCAAATGGATTTCTGTGGTGATTTCCTCTCAGGATTTTCATTATATATCTACGGACAAGCTTATTAGTCATGAGGTACGGGCGAAAGTGAAAGTGAAAGGTACTAGTTTTGGGGGCGACAGTGGCTCAGTGGTTAGAGTGTTGGTCCCCCAACCCGAAGGGCGGAGGATCGAGTCCCGCTCGGACCAAGTTCTGTCATTGTGTCCTTAGGCAAGACACTTCACCCACATTGCCTAGTATGAAAGTGGTGTGTGCGTGAATGATAGGTGGTGGTCGGAGGGGCCGATGGCGCAGATTGGCAGCCTCGCTTCTGTCAGTCTCCCCAGGGCAGCTGTGGCTACAATAGTAGCTTACCATCACCAAGTGTGGAAATGAATGAATAATGACTATAGTGTAGCGCTTTGAGAGGCTTTGACAAGCCTGTAAAGCACATTACAAGTGTAAGGCATTATTATTATTATTATTATTATTAGATTTGATTTTATTTATTTTTTTATCTTTAGACAGATAGTCCTATACCCTCTGAAGAAAAAGGAAGATATGTAATCACTGTCAAGATCCCAGTCTACCTTGTGTTTTGTGCTGTTTTCCAATCAATCTACCTTCTTTCGCACATTTTAAAAACTGTAAAATAAACACTGTTAAACTATTCCCCGAGTTCTGTCTCTTTGGTCCCCCCCGTCAGTCTTTACGACACAAATAATAAACTGGAACTGGGCGGATTTTCTTTATGTAGCCACTTTCTCACATAGTACGTAGTAGGTGTATATGTAAGTTTAGGGAGGGGAACCCACCTTACATGAGATTTCATCTTTTCTTTTATCAGGCTAGGGTATATATATATATATATATATATATATATATATATATATATATATATATATATATATATATATATATATATATATATATATATATACTATATATATTAGCTCAGGATGATACACGGTGCGATTTTTTAGATTTCCATATGTTTTGTTTACCATGTAATATTACTGTACATAAAAAAAAAAACTGAAATAACATGACAACTTGTGTTAATATATGTACAAGGAATACTAAAGGTTTAAATGCCCCTATCAAACGCACAGCTTATATCACCTGTTAAGCCACAGTGTAGACATGGCCTTTATACAAGAATCTCATTTACAAAAGGCAGATGTTCATGGATTTTCAAATCAGCCCTATTTTATTGCTGCACCTTCTTCATTACAATCAAAAACTGTGGAACCTTGGTAGTAATTAAAGACAATCTAAATCTGGCATTTACAGATAGTTACGGCAGCTCTGATGGGCGTATTGTAGATATATACAGGCTAAGGACAAGATTATGCCCTAATCTCAATATACGCATCAAACCATTATGATTTAACATTTTATGGGAAAATAATATACATTTTATCAGTATTACAAGAATATGCAGTCATTATTGGTGCTGATACAAATGCTATGTTAAATACAACTATCAAGGTGAACTTGATAGTTCATCTTGTCGCTCACAGTACTTACCAAAAATGTCAACTATAGTAATGCTTTTGGGAGTTTGCTACTTAATTTTTCTTCACAAGATTTATATCACTTATTAAATCCAAATTTAAGACAATACACCATTTTCAAATAGACGTAAACTGTCCTCTAGAACAGACTATGAGCTAATCCTTCTGCCTTTATGAAAATGCATAATGTTAAAATCATTCCAAATGATTTCAACATTATGTGACAACAGACCAATAAGAGCCACTAGAGTGCCCCAATACCACTTTACTTAAAAAATGTATGTTAGCATGTAAAAAAAATATTGTGATAATATCAGAAATAAAAAAATAAAAAATAAAAAAATTAATTCAGCTCCCGAAGTTGGCCCATGGACATTATGGTATGCTATTAAGGGTTGCATTTGTAATGCCACGATCTCTTACTCATCACATATTAATAAGATGAAGTTGGAAAAAAATGAACAATATGAACACATTTGATAAGTATTAGAACAAAAACAACATCGAATGGGATTTTCTGGTAACAGAGCAAACATTTTTGAGGTTGTTAAATCAAAGTTATATACACTTCTCTGAGCCAGAGCTCAATTTGACATTCATACATCGAGACAAAACCATTCTGGGTCATTTTGGTGAAATTGCCTTTGTTTTGACCTCTCCAAATTAAAATTATATAACCATTATTGAACCCTCAGTAGCATATACACAAATGTGGGGTCTTTGTAAAGGTAACACCCTATAGTTTTAACCACAGGTCAGAATCACTGTGCATATGTCTGGTAAGAATTATACTTTGGAACACACATAAAAAATTATTTTTCTCATCCTCGCCAAAAAAATTTTGTTAAAATGAAGGTGTAGAATGCTGCAGTAGGTAGCTGGGGACAAAAATACACTACATTTCAACAGAAAATATTGTTGAGCACTCACATTTCAAATTTGAGGTCAATATATATAAAAAATTTAGTTTTACACTCATTAGTAAATCCTGGCCTCTCCAAACCTATCCAAATGGAGACATTTGGAGAACGTTTGGAAAAAATGCAATGACTTTTGAATGTGTTAGGCGTGTTCTATCAAAATGACGACTGGATTCGGTCAATTCAAATCTCAAAAGTTTATTCCCCTGACAGTTACAATCTAATACAGTACCCGGGGTCAAATGATCTATCCCTCGAATGTGCAGCAGGCGGTCTGTCTGCCTTTCCCTGGCCCCAAAGAATAAAAATGTAACATGCAACATGAATATGCAAATATTGTTGAGAAGGTAGACGCCTTGAATCCCTCCTTCTGGCCTCCTTCACCTCTCCGAGCCGCACCGGTATGTTTTTCCGGCCTTGAGTCTACTCCGGCAGCCTTATCTCTGTACGGGAGTCTGTGGAAAGCACCCCCTGTCTCCCACAATTCACATCTCACAATGTTGCCTTTAAAGTAGGACTGTTATAATGAGTGAATAGTTTCAGTGTTAGAATATAGTGCTTGTTGGGCATACCTCAAAAGGATACAACTTTAATGAATAGTTTCAGTGTTAGTATATCAAACCTGTGCTCAAACTTTAGTATAAAATAGTGCTTGTTAAACGACGTTCAAAAGGATACAACATTCAAAGAATATATGCATTCAGTATAAAAATGGTGGTTACATGACAATATTCAAAGGATATATGAATTATTATGTTTTGATATTATATATGAATTATATAATGCATCTAAAAAGCTTTATTACTTGACATCCCCTTCAAATGCTTCAACCCACAGACATCAATGAGGGCTCTACTGAAAGCTTACATTTAGAGGAATCTTTATCTGCACAATCTTTAGCTGCTCTATTACTGTACATTTATATATCATATCAAAACACACTATAAAATGTATATTTGTATATAAAATATAGTCAAAACAAGTTGTATGGGTCAAAATAAATATATATTTACAAACCACACACTGCAAACAGTGAACAAACACTGTCACCCAGTCATAATCATGTACAGTCATTATACTACAGTGGCTCAGGGGTTAGAGCTTTGGTCTAGGTTGGAGGATCGAGTCCTGCTCGTACCTTAGGCAAGACACTTCACCCATGTACGAAAGTGATGTGTGGGTGAATGGTCGGAGGGGGTCGAAGAGGGCCGATGGCGCATTAGGTAATGCTAATGATTGCACATGATATATTTGACCCACAATTAAGTCAATAGCAGAATAAACCACACTTACTGATCAGGTACATCAATGTAGTCCATCAAAACATAAGGTCCTCTACTCCTGAGTCCACCATGAGATTTTCACTCAGTTCCACGAACCGCTCGAGGTCCGAGATGCCTCTAGTTTAACTTGTACAAACATTCACAGTGTCCTCGGTGGCATACTTCCTTAGTTATTTTTTTTTCGTCATGTTTAAAACGCAAAACTGCTGCAAAACAGTGTGTAAAATTATGCAATTAATTTTACACGTGGATTTTTGCATCTAGTCTACTCCTTTTACACGCACAACATACTCCGTCTGTTTACTGGAAACCATTGTATGTCATGCATCGTCGTGTTCCGCTGCTCATTGGGTTTAAGGGGAAAACATCACTAAATGTGTGTAATGTAACTGCTTGACTCTATAAGAAGCAGAGTGGGGCATAATCGTTCAGTCATCTGTAGCACTGATTCACTGTCTGCGGCTCAAGTAACCCACAACCTCCACTTTATTGGCCAACGTTGGTGTCAATCACAAGCTAACAAGTTTGTTTCACACTGAGGAACAAAGTTGGCGCTGTCAGAAGTTTATTATGCTTGAAATCGACAAAAGAAATGAAAAAAAGTGACGGAGCAGATTTCACTTTCCTGCAGCAGATTGGTCATGGAGGATCTAACTTCTTTTGTGGGCATAATTTCTTGACTGGATTATATTCTCTAGACCTGTACAGAACGAATGAGACCAACTTTGTGAGAATATGTTGATGTTTGACAGAACCAGAGCGCTCAAATACGATGGAGTATAAGGGTCAGATAAATAAAAATAAATTATGCAGGTGCTACGAGAATAAAGTCATAGTACTACGAGGATAAAGTCGTAATATTACGAGAATAAAGTCATAATATTATGAGGATAAAGTTGTAATTTTTTCAAGAATAAAGTAATAGTACTACGAGAATAAAGTCGTAATATTATGAGAATAAAGTCATAAATTTATGAGAATATAGGTTGCTGTGCGTGAATGAGTGACCAGTGCGTTATGAAGAATTTGGAGCATTTTGTTCAGATATAGCAATTTCTTCCAAATCTGTATGGTTCCTCCGACGAAACAAACTCATATGCTTGCAATGTCCCTTCAAAGTACTTATTCTGATGATAGTGTGGTGATGGTGGGCTTAAAGACACAGTATTTCATCGTGCGTAAACCCCAGTTGAAAGTATATCTGAACAAAATACTCCAAATTCTCCATAACGCATAGGTCACTCATTCACACACAGCAGCCTATATTCTCATAAAATTACCACTTTATTCTCATAACACTACGACTTTATTTTCGTAATATTATGACTTTATTCTCGTAATATTATGATTTTATTCTCACAGTACTATGACTTTATTCTCATAAAAATACGACTTTTTCAGGCTTCGACTTTATTCTTGTAAAATTACGACTTTAATGTCGAAATGCTGCGACTTTATTCTCATAGCCCCTGCATAATTTATTTTATTTAAGTGACCCTTATACTCCGTCGTACTCAAACGTAAGTGATGTCCAAATCCACATTTCTGACTTTTCTGCAAAAACAGCTTTCCTGTCAGCACTGTGGTGATTGCAGATGAAAATGGTTTGCATATTCAGAAAGATGAGAGCCGTAGCTTTCATTTGATGTGTAGATTGTGTGGGTGACACAGAAATATATGTACATTGCTGTAGAGTTGTAACGTACAGGCCTCGGGCTGTCAGAAGGTTAAGGGGTTACTTTAGTGGTACCAGAAATAATTTACTTCTTGCCATAAACTAAATAAATGCTCAAAGCACAGTAATATAACCCCTATTAAAACAAAGAATGAAATATTAACAGATCCCAAAGATATAAACAATAAATTTCACTCTATCAAACATTATATTCATCCACAGTTGAGATAAACAAAGCAGGATGCAAACATTTATATATGACATAACTGTAACCTCCTTATCTCAAGAAGAAAGTACAAACCTTAACAATTGTCGTAATGGTGCGGGTTAGGACCAAGGGATGCAGACTCGGGGCAGATTTACGGTGTTTATTGACAAAAGGTGCAGAAGACAGATCAGACAGTACACTTATCACACACGGGGACAGGGAGCGGGAGGCAGACCAGACGGGCGTAGGGCAGAGCAGGCAGGAGACATCCAGGGCTGGAGCTCGACAGGACAAAGCGCGAACAGGAAGGACCGAGCAGGAGTAAGCAGGAGCCAGGGCAGGTGACGGGAAACATGCCGGAGACCAAGACAGGACAGGAGGCGAAGACACACGCAGGATCCCACAGAGAACAACAGGAAGGACAGGGTGAGGAACCGCAAGCACTACCGGAACACAGGGACTGACAGGAGTGAAGGGCCGACAGCACAGACAGGGTGAGGACACGCAGACGATCTCGCCCCGAGTGTCTTCTCCCAGCTCCTCTTATCCACGGCACGTGTGGTGATTAGCCAGATGGACAGCAGGTGCGCGGGGGAGGAGCCGAGAGCTCCGCCCAGCTCCAGGTACAGACAGCTAGGGAGGGGGAAGAGCACACAGGGAGACAAAACAGGAACAGAAATACACACATCATGACAACAATGAAATTTCATTGAACGATCCTCATGCTGCCTTAATTTGATCTTACCTTTTGGAATGACTTAGGGTATTTCTTCTTAAAAATGATTTTGACTTCTGCTGTGGGTGGGCCCCTCTCTGTCCCTTAGTTGAGTGGCTCTGGCACTATAAACTTGAACTCTGTCTGCAAATGGATGCACGTTTGTTCTGGACACATCTGCAGCTTGCCCATCCTTGGGAATGGATCTCTCCTTCACCGTGGTTTCTTTTTCTCTTTTCCCCATTTGAAAGCAAACAACGAAGTTAAATCTGTCAACTGGACAAATCTTGTAGGAGTGAAGACGTTTCACTGGTGGCCACCAGCATTCTGACCAGAACTGAAGAAGCGGCTTGGATGAGCAGCGAAACGTCTTCACTCCTACAAGATTTGTCCAGTTGACAGATTTAACTTCGTTGTTTGCTATGGATCAGACCTGGACGACTGAGGGTCTACACAGACAACTTTTCCCATTTGAGTTTTTCCTTGCCGAGAAGGAGTGTTTAAGGACAGGGCATGTTCTGGGACAGTTATTCATTTGCTTGTTTTCTGTTTATTAATTTGCTTGTCTGTTTCTCTTTAATTGTTGATTTTCTAACTTTCTGTTGGTTAAATCGATTCTCATGTTCAGCCATAAGAGGCAACTGCTGCTGTGATTTTGGGCTTTACAAAAATAAATTCAATTGCATTGAGAAAGGTTCCTTCATTAATGACACAAATCAAGCAATAATTACTATTTTACTTTTTCACTATTTTACAAATAAAGATCAAACTTATACTTATAGGACTTTATCACTTCTTAACACTGACGTTAAAGTTTATGCTCGAATCCTGGCTGATCGCATCGATCCATATATGTCTAAATTGATTGGCATCTGATAACATAAGACTTTTACTTCATATTATTCACGCCGCCGCTGATATCCCATCTGACTGTGTTATTTTTCCCTTGATGCTGAAAAAGCTTTTGATCAGCTTGAATGGGAGTATCTCTGAATGGTTATGGATTACTTTAAACTGGGACAAACCTTCATCAATATGGTAAAATTATTATATACAGACTCTTCAGCTGTGGTAATAAGTGGAAGTATTATGTTATCTTCTTTCCCCATCTAAGTCATGTCGTCAAGGGTGCCCTTTAAGTCCTTTTCTTTTTGCCTTGTCCTTGGAACCGTCAGCTCAAAAAATAAGACAAAGTAACTTTATCCATCAATAATACTAATCATCATATCTCTCTATATTCTGATGACATTTTATTATATATAGACAAAGCGTCAACCTCTATCCTACATATACTGTACTTGAAAAATGTAAAGAATTTGGTTCATACTGTGGATATATGATAAACTGGTCAAAAATCGGCTTTACAGCTCATATGCCAATCTTACAACACCTCGATCTCCCAACCTTTTGCTTTCCAGACCTATGTGTTCCGTGTTTGCCAGGTTAGACACATCATAATCATCATCGTGTCACCTATTCCATGGCAATTTTGTGATAGATTTGTAACATTTTATCAATTGCTCAACGTCTTCACTTGTTAAATTGTACTTTATGTTTCATTGCCATTCCCAACACGACTCTCTAAGCATACTGAATTAACAAATTATGAGTGAAGGAACGCTGTAAATGAAAGAATGACGTAATCTGCACAAAATCGGTCACTCTTTTAACGTCAGTCAGTTTACTCATTTGTTGGTAATACCAACAGTAATAGTTTGTTTTTTCTTGAATCCATGAGAAACGTTTTTTGTAATCTATTTTTTATCAATTCCTTTAGTCTTAATTGTGAGATAACGGGGGAAAAAATGTTTTGAAATGACAGAAATATTATTTAAATAAAATATTGCTAATACATTGATAAATAGGATGATGAGTGTGTGCATTGGTAGTGATGGGGATACAGTGCTTGTGGGGGGACATATGGGTTATATATATATTTTTATTCAAAAACAGAATTTTATTCACTGTGTCAGGCTTCAAACGGGTCCTTTTTTTGCTGACCACTTCACCAGCTTTTGAAAATATCCTCTCACAAGGAATCAAAGAGGCCGGAATGCAAAGAAACCAGTGTGCCATCTGGCACAGGTTTGGATAAATTAACTTTTGTTTTTGCCAGTAAGTTAAAGGGTTTTCAGTTCTGTTTATGTTGATTTCAGCCAGGTATCTATCAACTTCAACAATGGCATCTGCTGTTGCATTGGAACCGCGCCTCCTCTCATCAACTGAAGAATCCAGAAGAGACCACAAGTCACCTGAAAATAATAATCATAATGCACAGAAAACAAGCAAAAATAAATATTTAAAAATGATATATCCTACCCGAGTTGCTGGTAGAAGGTGCCTCTGGTGGGCCTGTTGGTTGTTGGGCTCCTTTTTGTTTTTTGATGTATTGTGCACACTCAACTCTTAGTCTTCTTGTGGTGTCTTGGGCTTTGATAGAACTAATGAAACCAAATGTTTTGAAACGTGGGTCCAGCAATGTGGAAAGTGTCATTACACTAGCACTTTCATTGTTGGCCACATTTTCTCTCAACCGTTCAAGTAAATTGTCTGACAGCTGCTGAGCAACAGCATTTTGGAGACCTGCAGACTGTTTAGAAACAGAATGGTGAAGCATTTTGGATAGATGTATTACCTTTTACCTTTGATACAGACACTTTTTTCTCTTTTGAAGGTTCAACTGTTGCTAAGTGAAAAGGAGAGAAGATGGGCAGACAATTTCCAATGGTCTCAATTTAATTTGACAGCAGTGGTGTCACATCCGTTTTCAGTGTTGCAAGGGCTGCTCCCACAGGCTCCCTCAGCTGGTACAGCCGCTGCAGCATGAGATAAGTGCTGTTCCAGCGTGTGTCAACCTCGATTATAAGTTTTAAGGGTTCTCTGTCCATTTGAATTTGTACCTGGAGCAGTTTTTCCTTTGCTGTGGTACTTGCTCTGAAATATGTAACAATTTTTCGAGCTTTGAGCCTTATTTCATTTAGTGCAGTGATGTCCTCTAAAGTTTTTCACACAACCAAATTGAGGCTTTGTGCAATACATGAGGAACGTCTAATCTGTAATTTTTGGCACAAGCAATCATATTTGAGGCAGCATCAGTGACAATACATTTAACTTTGCTCTTGTTGTGCCACTCCTCTATCTGCTTGGTCATTGCTTCAGCCAAGTTGTCTGCAGTGTGTGACTCTTGGAAATGCTCCACTCCAAGCAGCACTGTGTCCAGTTTGTCTTCTCCAATGTAATGGCAGGTGATGGCCAAATAGGCATCTGTATTAATGGAGGTCCACATGTCAGCAGTCAGGCTAACAGCTGACACTTTAGCAACCTCCATTTTTGCTTTGACATATTTGTCATCCACCATTTTCTTCAGTGCCTGAAAGAGATGCAGACAAGTTTCAATTTAAGCATAATACATCCAAGGAACATACAGTCCACACACCTTTCTAGTGGGAAGCACATAATTTGGGGCCAACAACAACATGAGTTCCTTGAATCCCACATCCTCTACAATGCTAAAAGGCTGCAAATCTTTGATTACAAGGTTCACAACAGCTTCATCCAGTTGTGCCTTTGTGTTTTCTGATGATGACAATAATGATATTGCAGACAATTTAAATGTCGAAGAACATCAGATATAAGAGAGACTGTTGTCTGGTTCATTTTCATGTCCTGCAACAACATGCAAAGCTCGATAATGCCTAATCATTGCCGAGGTGTTGCCATTGTGCACAAGCTCTCTGTCACAGATCCTGCATCTGACCTTTAGACAAGAAATTTCAATATTTGGAATCAATCTATGAGTAAGGTCACTTACTGTTTGTTGTATCATTTAATATCATTATAGTTTTCTAATAATATGTAGGTAAATGGTGAATCTAGCATGTGTGTGGCTAATTTGAACTCAAATCAGTTATCATTGAACTCTAAGGAAAAATAAAAATATTTGCTTGACAATGTTCATTTAATGTATTTTTCCATTTACAATAATAGAGATATTTTTCAAAGATAACCTTGTTTGGTGCAGCCATTTCAAAGTGCTCCCACACTGTAGAGGTTTTTCTTTTTTGTCTTTTGAGCCCCATCCTAACTAGCCTGATTTACCTAACTAAGGCCTGTCTGAATCCCATGCTAACCTGAACCTGTAATACAACTAAATACAAACCTAGAATACAAACCTGAAATAAACCTAGAATTCGCCTTATATGGTAACTAGAATACACCTGAAATAATACACTGGAGTGCACCTGGTGTACAAACAAGGTTACCTGGTATTAGGTACATCGGCACCGGCAATCCCCTGTTCACCGCCCGATCAACCCCTCTTTACTGTACATAAATTCATGACTTGTAAATAAACACTGTAAACTTTCCCCAAGTCTTGCATCTGTTGCCTGCATTACGACACTGACTGGTTATGAGGTTTTTGTTTTGATTGGATATAAGGGTTTTTTGTGCTGAGCGCTGATTGGCGGTGAGCTTTTGTATTTTGAGAGTTGATTAGCTGTGAGGCTTTTGTGCTGAGTGCTGATTGGCTGTGTTCATTTCTGTGCTGAGAGCTGACTGGCTGTGAGGATTTTTGTATTGCAAGCTAACTGCTTGTGAGGTTTTGTTGTAATGAGAGCTGATTAGCGTGAGGGTTTTTTATACAGAGTTGATTGGCGTAAGGGGTTTTTTTTATATTGAGAGCTGATTGGCTGTGAGGTATTGTTGAGCTGAGAGCTGATTGGCTGTGAGGGGTTTTATGCTGAGAGCTGACTGGCTGGGAGCTGATTGCCTGTGAGGTTGTTGTGTTGAGAGCTGATGGCTGTGAGGTTATGTTGTACTGAGAATGGATTGGCTGCGCCTGATTTTGTGCTGAGAGCTGATTGGCTGTGAGACTTTTGTGCTGGGTACTGATTGGCTGAGTGTTCTTGTGTTGAGAGCTGATTGGCTGTGAAATTTTTGTGCTGAGAGTTTATTGTGTGGGTTATTTAGTGCTGAGAGTTCATTGTAAATGTGACGCCCACAATGTGTGGTCACATAGTTTTATTTAATGTAATTTTGTAAATGAGTATTAGTGGTGGTTTTATTTTGAGAAATGGACAATTGTAATTCTGATTTTCACCACGTGATGGCAGCACACACAGAGAGACAGTTTGTGAGATCCCAATCAATAAAGTCAATGAGACCCATGCTTTTTTTTTTTTGCACCGTGTTGCCACGGCGATGCGCCAAGCTGCCAATGTTATCCTAATGGGAATCCTCCCAGTTTTTCCCATTCATGGGAAAAATATTACTTTAATGGAATAATGTGAAATTTGGCACTATGACTCTTCATGTCTTCCTGATCAAAAAAGTCAATCAGACCCATGTCATATTTTTCACTGTGTTGCCATGGCGATGCACAAAAGCGCCCATGTAATTCTAATGGGAAAATTTACAAATTTTTGTACATTTCAAAATCTTATAACGACTTATTCGCTTCATTGAGGAATGTGAAATTTTGCACAGTCATTCTTCAGGTCATCCTCGTCAAAAAAGTCCTGGGGCCAAGTTTGTATTTTGCACGGTGTTGACATGGCGATGCCTGGAAAACCCATGTTTTTGCATTTTGTGCATCAGCACTTCCAATGTGTTTTGACTTGTTTGGTGACAAGTGCAGCCCAACGCCGCAATACAAAAGGGACAAGTGGTGCGTTAGCGCCATCCACAGGGAGTGCCGGGTCGGCCGAGTGCGAAGCACGGCCCGCGAGGGCCGTTTGATGCCGCTTGCGGCTTTAATTTCTGCTTCTTTCTCCCATAGTGCCTTAACTTTCTCAGTTGAGTTGAACTTATGATTTGTCATAAATTTATATAGAAATGAAAGATTTTTTAAAATTATTATTATTACCATCATATGCATTTGTAAACACTTTTAACAGGTCCATATTCGCCTCTGATGCCATATGAAGTCTATGTAATGCCATATTTGCAAGTATCAGTAAAAATCTTGCTTTTCCAAATTATGTTTATGTCTCAGTAATCGATTTGCCATTTTGAATCAACTTGCTTATTATTGGTAGTCCCTTGGAAGACCACTTTTTGAATCGTGAATCTAATCTGGTTAAAAAATCTGCATGATAAGCATACCACTTCAAAACTGTGATGTCTGTATCCAATTTGTATTCTTTCTCTACATTTTTCAACATTGAGAGAGTACACCCAACCCATGGATTACCCAGCCGATCTATATATTTTTGTATATTTGGGTCTGCCAAGGTCGCTTGTATTGGGATAGAAAAGGTTTTCTTCTCAATACTTTTCCATGAGCATTGTATGATACAACACACTAGTTTATGATGGTCTTCATCTGTGCTGCCCGGTAATAATTCCTTAGAGATGGCAAACCCCATCCTCCTTTATCTTTAGCCAATTGTAAAGTTTTGAAGCTGGCTCTAGGTCTCTTTCCTTTCCATATGTATCATGATATCGTTTTGTCCCATTCATGTGTTCCTTTGGTATGTTAATACCCAGGTATTTTAAAGATTCAGCCTGCCACATCATTCGGTATTTAGTAAGTATTTCCACTGGTGGGTTATAATCACCCCGGACACGTCCAGAAGCTGGAGGAAATCTGGGAGTTCCTGCTTAGACTGCTGCCCCCACGACCCGGCCCCAGATAAGCAGAAGAAAATGGATGGATGGATGGATGGATGGGTTATAATTGGGGGAAAGTGTCTGAGTTTTATTCATATTAATTTTATATCCAGATAGTTTGCCATATTGTTCACACACTTGCACCACAAGCTAATTTTTGCTCCTTTCCTTCGATAGTTTTACCCTTGATATATTGGTTCTGTCGTATGGCCTGGGCCAGAGGTTCTAAATATAATGCAAAATGGAGTGGAGACCAGGCACATCCCTGTCTATTTCCTCTTTGCAGTGTAAAACTAACAGACAGGTGACCATTAACTTTTATTCTTGCGGTGTGATTCTTATACAAGGCTTTAATCGTTTCAATAATTGTTTCATGTAGACCAAATTTATATAGAACTCTATAGAGAAATTCCCAATTAACTGAATCAAATGCTTTCTCAGCATCAACACTTACAACCACGGCTTCAGTTTAATTTTTTTGTATATGATCTAGAATATGTAGAGTTCTGCGTATGTTATCATGCGTCTGGCGGTCTCTTATAAATCCAGTTTGGTCATTATGTATCAGCATGGGTAAAAATTCCTCCATTCGTCTGGCCATTATAGAGGTGAACAGTCTGTAGTCGATATTAAGAACTGATATTGGCCTGACAATGACATTTTTTGTTTTGTTTTGGGGTGTTTGATTTTAGTTATTGGGTTATCAGCAATTTTCTTTTAAAATTTCCATGCTAGTATTTTCATTGATTTTGATCCGCTTTATCATATTTCTGTTTCGGAAACATTTATTTCTTTTTAATTTCCTGTGTGTTTAAACTTTTTATTTCAGTTCTAACATTTTTTAATTCCTTCCAAATATTTGGTAAAGAGATCTGTTTATGTTTATTTTCCAATTCTTTTAAATCCATTTGTAGGTCCTCCATCCTTCCGTTTTGTATTTTTTTCTTATAAGAGGTTATTGCTATAATTTTACCTCTTATGACAGATTTTAGTGTGTCCCAGAGTGCTGGAGGTGAGACTCCTCCATTACCATTTATATCAAGAAACTCCTTTATTTCCTTCTTAATTTCTTTCTTAAAGTTGATATCTTTGAGCAAGTATGAATTTCATTTCCAAGTAGTGACTTTGGGACTCAAATTTATATTTACCAACAGATACAAAGGTGCATGATCGCTCACATCTATTGTTCCCATCGCACACGTTTTAATTTTGTCTTCATCTTTTCTAAAAGCTATAAAATAATCAATTCTGGTAGAAAGTGAATGTGGAGCTGAATAGTGAGAGTAGTCACGCCTCGTGGGGAAAAGATTCATCCAAGTATCAATAAGACCAACTTCTCAAAAAGAGAGACCTGCTTATATAAGGTGTTTGATTCAGGTGCCTTTCTGTTAGAGCTATCCAGTTCTGGTTGTAGATGGATGTTTAGGTCTCCACCACATATTAGAAACCCTTGAGTTTCTGTTACTATAACATTAATATTTTTTTTAAGAAACTCAAGTCGCTCCCAGGCAGTGCATAAACATTAAAGAATATGACCAGATTCCCATCTATACTACCTCGTACTAATACAAATCTCCCCTCTTTCAAATGTTTTTTCAAAGTTTAGCTTTTTTGAAAGGATCACCACCACTCCTCTACAGCCAACAACTCTACGGAGTTGTATGAAGAGCAAAACATGTTTGTAAATCCCATTCTCTTTAGTTTCTCATGTTCAGTATTATTTAAGTGAGTTTCTTGTAAACTCACTTAAACCTGTGCCTGTTCTTTCTTCATTTTAGTTAAAATTCTGCTAGGTTTTATTACATTTGTCAGCTCATTTACATTAAATGAAACACATTGTATTCATGCGCTACTCATTGCTTAACCTATCAATGTAGTAGAAAATATCAAAACATAAAAGTAGGTGGTCAACTCCCTTGACGAACAAGAACATGGAACAAAGTAAAAAAGAACAAAGTAAAAAATAACAAATATGAATAAAATAAATCATGATTCCTGGGTAGGGGTCTTTCCTATCTGACTCTGTAAGTTGTTATGCAGAACTTCTACCAGCAGGGGGAAACCTCTCCTCTCTATGGGATGAGGCTCCATCAACAGTTCAGTGTGTCTATCCCTTCAATAATAAAGTCCCTCCACTTATATGTCCTCATTTAGTAAGGGAAAAAAGGAACGTGGTGTATTAACGCTTACCGAATGATTTGTCATAAACCTTGTGTAATGTCACTGTTCCTCGGAGGCGGAGGAAGTATGTCTTCTGAAGACCTGGAGTTTCTCTTGGATAGCTCTTTCGCAGTGCTCCTCGGCGTCCCTCGGCGCCCCACTGCATCCGCGGCCCTGCCACTTTCCACACCGTCCGCAGCAGCTGATCCATCAGGGTCTCCTTCTTTTTCTGCCATCACTTCCTCTGCCATCTTGATAAAATACCCTCAGTTTAGAGGGGTAGGGGGTTTATGTTTATGTTTATTTATTAAATATGGGACAGTGCACATTGATCAACATGTGTTAGTACACCATGTAAAAGTGCCAGAATTAGCCATGCAGGCTAATTTTCATCCGTAGTCCCATTGGCAGGTTGATGGCAAAACAAAAAAAGGACATAGGCACAGAAAACATTCAGTCCATCACACATGACAAAGCACATTAAAGATCAGTGAATAACACTGTAGACATATTAGTAAAATTAGAACATGTTAAAAGCACAACACATACATGAACAACAATAATCATAATTCACAGTCACTCAACAAGACAGAGACATTTGCTGTGATGCAAAAACATACAGATTAATTATGTTCACATGTCTGATTGTCCAGAAGCCACCGCTTCACAGATCTACTAAAACTATGGATAGAAGTCATATTCCTTATTTCTGTGGGGACCAGATTCCAGGAATGAGCGGCGCGAACTGAAAAGGCCGACTGTCCAAATGAAGTTTTTCTAAATGGAATTTTACAGTCTCCTCTGCTTGATGCTCGAGTGTTTGTGTTTAAATTCAACTGTATGAACTCTTTTAATGGGGGTGGAGCAAGACCATGAAGGGTTTTATAGACCAGAACAATGTCTGAATAAATAATTACATTTTCCCAATTTAAAAAGTTATATTTCCCCAATATTTTACAGTGATGATAGGAGTTTGATTTTTGATCTATGTTTTCAGACTCTGCTTGTAGAGCCTTTCAGCAGGCAGCAGTGTGCTCGTTTGCCTGGCTCCAGCTTGTCAAACAGTAATTTATATGAGGCAGAATAGTGGCATTCAGATAGAGTTTTGAGGCCTCTGTAGTTAAATTTCCTCTAATGTGTTTGAAGTTGACCAAATGAAATTTTATTTTATTTCTCACATTTTTGATATGCTTTTTAAATGATAATTGAGAGTCCATTGTGACACCTAAATACTTGTATTCTTGTACCACTTGTAGGGCTTGCCCATCCACCATAACTACTGGATCCCTCTCTCTATTTGCAGATTTAGAGAAAAACATACACATAGTTTTAGTGGCATTGAGATGTAGACATGAGCTTTTTAACCAATCACAGACTGTCACCATTGCGGATGATAGGGTCTCTGCAACCTGGTGTTTTGTTTTTGCACAGACATACACTATGGTATCATCAGCGTATAATTGACATGAGGCTGTAGGGCATGCATCAGGCAAATCGTTAATAAATAAACTGAATAATAGAGGGCTGAGGGTGGAGCCCTGGGGCACACCTACAGAATTAGAGAGTACATCAGAGATTTTATCATTGACTCGAACACATTGTTTTTGGTTTTCCAAATATGATTCCACCCACTGTAAGACTTTTGGTGCAAAGTTAAATTTTGATAATTTGGCAATCAAGATATCTGTATTAACAGTATCAAAGGCTCTTCTCAGGTCAAGGTAGATGGCCTCCTATGGTTTCAGCATAGTCTCTGTGTTCCTGCAGGATACTTGGAGGATAATTCTGGTCAAAACATATTCTTCTTCCCTCCAGAAGTACTATCTTTTTGGTCCATGCTTTGCATAAAACTTCCTCTTTGGTTGTGAAGTGGGTGAATCTTATTACTATTGAGCAGGCTTATCTTCACTATTCCTATTTGGATTGGGGACTCCTGCCTGGTGGGCTCTTTCAATGCCCAGGGTAATGGACTGGGGAATGTCCAATCTGCCCCAAAGTACTTTTGCCACAAAATTCACCATTGATGAACCATGCACTCCTTCTGGGATATTATACACTTCTCCCTTCGGGATCGGCTCTCTTGGTCAATCAGTTTGCTTTCTTGCTCACTCATAACTTTTATCATCTTAGCCAGCACTTGCTCCTCATTTTTGACCAGGTCCTCAACATGGTTGATTTGAGTCTCCGCTTCTGTTATTTTTTGGTTTACACGGGTCAAGTCGGATTTTAAGTCTTGGAATTCCTTATGAACATATTGCTCCTTAGCACCATTGCCGAAATGGTGGAACTTGAACCATAATTAGCATTTATATTAGCTTCATTGTTACACTCCCGAGGTGGCATGTTGTCCAAAGCATTTTCTTCACTTAACCGGTCTTCGGGTGTAGTTTTCTGCCTTGCCTCCCTCTTCCCCATGTTCAACCCATTTTTGCCTTGACTGCGTTATAAACTATGTTAAATCCTGATTGGTTGTGAGACTTTTTTTGCTGGGTGCTGATTGGCTGAATGTTTTTGTGCTGAGAACTTATTGGCTGTGAGGTTTTTGTGCTGAACCAATCAGCTCTTAAAGGTTTTTGTACCGAGAGTTGAATGGTTATGAGCGGTTATATGCTGAAAGGTGATTGTCTGTGAGGTTTTGTGCTGAGAGCTGATTGGCTGTGAGGGTTTTGTGCTGAGCCAATCAGCTCTTACAGGTTTTTAACCTGAGAGGTGAATGTAGGGGTTGTATGCTGAAATGTGATTGGCTGTGAGGTTTTGTTGTGCTGAGAGCTGATTGGCTGCGAGGGGTTTGAGCACCCGAATGATCCTGGGAGCTATGTTGTCGGGGGCTTCATGCCCCTGGTAGGGTCACCTATGGCAAACAGGTCCTGGGAGATGGGTCTGATTAACAGCGGTTCAGAAGCCCTACATGAAGAGGAAACCAACAAGGCCACTTACTTCGCCCGGACTGGCATCAACGGGGCCCCACCCAGGAGCCAGGCCTGGGGTGGGTGCTCGGCAGCGAGCGCCTGGTGGCCGGGCCTTTCCCCACGGGGCCCGGCCGGGCCCAGCCCGAAGGACCAACGTGGGGCCGCCCTCCTGTGGACCGTCCACCTGCGGGAGGAGCCATGAGGGGCAGGTGTAGAGAGATCGGTGGCAGTCAAAGGCAGGGGGGCCTCGACTCCGGACATGGAGACCAGCTCTAGGGACATGGAATGTCACCTCGCTGGGGGGGGAAGGAGTCTGAGGTTGTGCGGGAGGTTGAGCATTACCGGCTAGATATAGTCCCACCTCCACGCGCAGCGTGGGCTCTGGAACCAACTCCTTGAGAGGGGCTGGACTCTCCATTTCTCTGGCGTTACCCATGGGGAGCAGCGGCGAGCTGATGTTGACTTGCTCATTGCCCCACAGCTCAGCTGCCACATGTTGGAGTTCACCCCGATGAACGACCAGGGACTCCGTTGTTCTCCTGGGTGACTTCAATGCCCCAGTGGGTAATGACAGTGACACTTGGAGGGGCGTGATTGGGAGGAATGGCCTCCCCAATCTGAACCTGAGCAGTGTTTTGTTATTGGACTTCTGTGCTAGTCACAGTTTGTCCATAACGAACACCATGTTCGAGCATAATCTGACCCTAGGTCAGAGGTCGATGATCGACTTGTGTCATCTGACTTGTGTCATCTGACATCTGTCGTGTGATCTGAACTTCGGCCGTGTGTCTTGGACACTTGGGTGAACAGAGGGGCTGAGCTGCCAACTGATCACCACCTGGTGGTGAGTTGGATCCGCTAGCGGAGGATGAAGCCGGACAGACAGGCCCAAACGCATTGTGAGGGTCTGCTGGCAACGTCTGGTGGAGCCCTCTGTCAGAAGGGTCTTCAACTCACACCTCCGCGAGAACTTCTCCCTGATCCTGGGGGAGGCTGGGGATATGTCTCTGAGTGGACCATGTTCTCCACCTCTATTGTTGATGCGGCTGCTCGTAGCTGTGGTCATAAGGTCTGCGGTGCTTGTCACAGCAGCAATCCCCGAACCCGATGGTGGACAAGTGGAGGAGTTCAAGTATCTCGGGGTCTTGCTCATGAGTGAGGGAAGGATGGAGCGTGAGATTGACAGGCAGATCTGTGCGGTGTCTGCAAGTAACCGCTGTATTGGTCTGTTGTGGTAAAGAAGGCGCTGAGTCCAAAGGCAAAGCTTTACCAGTCAATCTACGTTTCTACCCTCACCTATGGTCATGAGCGCTGGGTAATGACAGAAAGGACAAGGTCTCAGATGCAAGCGGCCGAAATGGGTTTCCTCCGTAGGGTGGCCGGGCGCACCCTTAGGGATAGGGTGAGGAGCTCAGTCACACGGGAAGAGCTCAGAGTAGAGCCGCTGCTCCTGCACGTCGAGAGGAACCATTTGAGGTGGCTTGGGCATCTGCTCAGGATGCCTCCTGGACACCTCCCTAGGGAGGTGTTCTGGGCATGTCCCACCGGGAGGAGGCCCTTGGAAAGACACGCTAGAGGGACTATGTCTCCCGGCTGGCCTGGGAACGCCTTGGGGTCCACCGGAGGAGCTGGAGGACGTGTCCGGGGTGAGGGAAGTCTGGGAGTCCCTGCTTAGACTGCTGTCCCTGTGGCCCGGCCCCTGATAAGCTGAAGAAAATGGATTGATGGATGGTTTTTGTGTTGAGAGCTGATTGTCTGAAGTTATTGTACTGAGAGTTGATTGGTTGTGAGGGGTTTTGTGCTGACAGCTGATTGGCTGTGAGGGTTTTTAATGTTGAGAGTTGACTGGCGTGAGGGGTTTTTATACTGAGAATTGATTGGCTGTGAAATGTAGTTATGCTGAGAGTGTTTTTAGTGAAAATAATTGATTGGCTGTAAGGGTTTTTATACTGAGAGCTGATTGGCAGTTGTGAGGTTTTGTTGTGTTGAGAGCCGATTGGCAATTAAGTTTTGTGCTGAGACTGTTTTTAGTGATAAGAATTGATTGGCTGTGAGGTTGTGGGTGTTTTGAAATGTTTCGTAACTCTTGGAAGTTTATACTGTTCATATTGTTTACCAGAAATGGACTTGGGACAAGGATGTTGGGAAATGTTTTGATAAATGAATGTCAAGGTGACCTTTTCGAGAGGAACCAGATGCCAGAGTGAGCTCAGATCCCATCTCACTCCCTTCTATGGTCAGAGTTAGGTCCGGTGTTAGAGTTGTACCAAATTACATCAGGTGGGTGGACGGTCCAAGGAAGGGGTGGAACCTCCAGTGGAGTAGATCTAACAAAAGGGACAGTCACACCCAAATCTGGGGCTTTCGGGGCTTTTGGGGCTTTGGGGATTCGGGGCTTTACTGGGGTTTCGGGGTATCTTGGGCATCTTTAGATTCAGAGCCACTTGTTTCTCACTGAACTGGTCTGGGTTCTCTCAATTGGGTCTAATGAATGAGACACCTAATCTGTAATCTCAAGTAGTTTCTGTTCATACTCAAAACTTCAATAAATCTGTGGAACCTTATTTCTGGACTTGGCTTCTTTCGGGAGAAAGCACCCACATAAATTTTGGCGTCACGACATTCAGGAGGAAAGAGAGGCCGGCACGGGCGACACACGGCAGAAGCAGGTAAGTATAGTTTTCTTACTCCGCTGGTTGTCGCTTTTGAGTGTTGGTCTGTTTCCAAAAGAATTGTGTGCTGGGGTTGACCCAAGGGGATGTAGACGCAGTGAATTGAGAAACAAATTTTAGTTACATGTTAATCGCTTTGGTATGTTATGCAAAATAAAGAAAAATAACGAAAAAAAGGAAACGTAAGGGCAGTCTTTTGACCACGTAAATTCGGAATTTAGTACCGCTGGCTGAGGGGCTGATCAACAGGGCGAAATTTTGGGCGAAATGTGTAGGCCAGGACTGAGGCTGGGTCTGACCATAAACTTTAAAATACTGACTGCAGGGCGTTAACTCTGATAAAAGCAGGTCTGCCTAAATTAAGGACCCCAAATGTGTAGACGTTCCTAAGGTGAGGGTTGGAATCCTGTGTGAAGAAAAAAGGCGAGTGTAGCCGGGAGCGTCACAAAATTTTGAGGTTTTGAGGCAGTATCAGGGAGGAGAGAACGCAGCTCTGTGCCATTTTGACCCTAAAAAAGAAAAAAAAGAGAAATAGTTTTGGTTCAAGTTAAATTTGTTGTAATGAGAGTTGATTAGCTGTGAGGTTTTTGTGCTGAGAGCTGATTCTCTCTGGAGATTTTATTGTTGAGAGCCGATTGGCTCTGAGGTTTTTTGCTGGGAGCTGATTGGCTGTGAGGTTGTTGTGTTAAGAGCTGATTGGCTGTCAGGTTTGTATTCCAAGAGCTAAATGGCTGTGAGGGTTTTTTGTGCTGAAAGCTGACTGGCTGTGCTGAATGGTTATGAGAGATTGTATCCTGAAAGGTGGCTGTGAGGTTTTGTTGTGCTCAGAGCTGATTGGCTGTAAGCATTTTTGTGCTGAGAGCTTTTTGGCTGTGCAGTTTTTGTTCCGAGACCAGATTGGCTGTGAGGTTTTGTTGTGCTAAGAGCTGGTTGGCTGTGAGGGTTTTTAGACTGCAAGCTGATTGGCTTTGAGTTTGTTTTTTGTGCTGACAGCTGATTGTACTGTAAGGTTTTTGTGTTAAGAGCTGCTTGACTGTGAGGTTTTGTTGTGCTGAGAGCTGATTGGCTGTGAGGTTTTTGTGCTAAGAGCTGATTGGCTGCAAGGTTGGTATGGTGAGCTTATTGGCAGCGAGTTTTTGTGGTGCTGAGAGCTGATTGGCTATGAGATTTCGTGCTAAGAGTTGATTGTCTGTGAGGTTTTGTGCTGAGAGCTGATTGGCAGTGAGATTTTGTGCTCAGAGTTAATTGTCTGTGAGGTTTTGTGCTGAGAGCTGATTGGCTGTGAGGGTGTTTTTTTTGTTTTTTTTACTGCTGAGAGTTGATTGTAAAAGCTAAAAGTTAAATCTGTCAACTGGACAAAAAGTTGTAGGAGTTTTTTAATACTGATAGCCAATTGGCTGTGAGGTATTGTTGTGCTGAGAGCAGTGAGGGTTTTTGTACTGAGAGCTGAGTGGTTGTAGTGTTTTTGTGCTACCTACCTAGAATGTTAAACATATCTATCATGTATGTATTTAACTTCAACTGTGTGTTCTGATTTATTTTTTTATTTTTTTTACATACTTACTTATACTTATACATCATGAGTTTAATAATAATAATAGTTATATATATATATATATATATATGTGTGTGTGTGTGTGGGGGGGGGGGGGGGGGGGGGGTTGTTGTTTGTTTGTTTTGGGGTTTTTTTGCATATAAATGCCAAACTGCAAAATCATCAGTGAATAAAATAAGACTGCTGTTTTTTTTCACCACCAGATGTCATTATTATCAAAGGTAGCTCTTTCATGACTTGGCTTGGTCATTCTTTAGTTTGTGCACTAGGTTTAATAATCTCACATAGGAAAAAAAAAATTGACCTATACTGGCATTTCCAAGCAGCAATAAAAATGAGGCAAAAGAAATCATATCTGAAGGAGCTGCAAGAAACACAAATGTTCAAAGAATTTCATATAGTCGACATAAAGATTTTGTCACTTGTAGACTTATTCACACCGGGGTGTCAGAGGCGTCCAGTTTACATTCAAAATCTATTTACTCACAATGGGATGAAGAACCAAAACATTTACTCAAGTAAGAGTACAGTTACACTGTACAATATATTACTCAAGTACTTTTACACTAACTTAAACATAAGTGCTGCTAAAACCTATTTCTACTCTATAATTATCTCTCACATAGACTATTGTTTAACTGCTTGGTCCCTTGGCTGCCCCACACTTAAAACCATTGAAAACTTCGATTAAAAAAAGCCTAAAAATACTATTTCTCTCCACCACTGTCACGTTCTGAAAAAGCATAGACTATTGGACTTTGACAGTATGGTCAACCTTATGGTCAAATACAATAAGTTTGGACACTCCCAAATGAAGCAAACCACAAATCTAATAAATAAATAAATAAATAAAAGTTGTTACTATCCTGGAGATGAATTATAAATACGGTATGTGAATGTACTTTACACCACAACAATGAGTCAAAGACAGAGACCAAATATAGATAAAGACCAATGTAAAAGAGAGAGGTGAGGAGATGAGAGAGAACGAGAGAGTGAGAGGATAAGAGAAGGAAGACAGTGAAAGAGGGGAGGGGCTAAAAATAATACCACTCTGCATGACTCACTGTTCACTATAAATACATGCATGTGCTTATATAAGGAGAGACCTGGGGTAGACTTGGAAGAGTCCTGGTTTAGTTCTGAGAGACTCCATGTGGCTGGTATAGTCTAATGTAAATACGTGCATGTGCCTATAATGAGAGATCAGGGGAAGACCGGAGAAAGATGGTGCTGGTTTAGTCTTGGGATAAACCTATCATCCTGGATTTGTTTTTTGAGCCTTTTTTTTACCCAAATAGTACTGTCCAAGGTTAGTCCTGAACCTGAATCATAAATTCATAGAACAGGAAAGACCAAACAGGCCTGGATCAGACCTGGGTTAGTCCACGTAAATGCATGCAGACAGTTACATAATGAGAGAGTGGGAAGAATTTGCTGCAGCCAGAAAGCACCAACTTCAAGCACTGAGGATGAGGTTTAGACCTGGTTTAGACCTGGTTTAGACCTGGGTTGGACCTGGGTCAGACCTGAAGTAGACCTGGTTTAGACATGGTTTAGACATGGTTTAGACCTGATTTAATCCTGGTATAGCCCTGGGTCAGACCTGGTTTAGACCTGGGTCAGACCTGGTTTAGACCTGGTTTAGTCGTGGTTTAGACCTACCTGATTTAGACCTGGTTTGGGCCTGGTTTAGTAGTGGTTTAGACCTGGTTTAGTCGTGGTTTGGACCTGGTTTAGACCTGGTTGAATCCTGGGTTGGACCTGGGTCAGACCTGGTGTAGACCTTGGTTTAGACCTGATTTAATCCTGGTATAGACCTGGGTCAGACCTGGTTTAGACCTGGGTCAGACCTGGTTTAGACCTGGTTTAGTCGTGGTTTAGACCTACCTGACTTAGACCTGGTTTAGACCTGGTTTGGACCTGGTTTAGTCGTGGTTTGGAACTGGTTTAGACCTGGTTTAGACGTGGGTCAGACCTGGTTTAGACCTGGTTTAGGCATGGTTTAGGCCTGATTTAATCCTGGTATAGACCTGGGTTAGACCTGGTTTAGACCTGGGTCAGACCTGGTTTAGATCTGGTTTAATCCTGGGTTGGACCTGGGTCAGACCTGGTGTAGACCTGGTTTAAGCATGGTTTAGACCTGATTTAATCCTGGTATAGACCTGGGTCAGACCTGGTTTAGACCTGGGTCAGACCTCGGTCAGACCTGGGTTGGACCTGGGTTGGACCTGGGTCGGACCTGGTTTAGACCTGGTTTAGACCTGGTTTAGACCTGGTTTAGACCTGGTTTAGACCTGGTTTAGACCTGGTTCAGGCATGGTTTAGACCTGATTTAATCCTGGTATAGACCTGGGTCAGACCTGGTTTTGACCTGGTTTAGTCGTGGTTTCAGAATCAGAATCAGAAGACTTTTATTGCCATAGTCTGTGAACACAGTTCACAAACTAGGAACTAGCTTTGGTGAAAAAGTGCAACATAAACACACTGAATAAATACAAATACAAATAAGGGCATGCACAAAGTTAAAAAGATATGCTAAAAAAAATCTAATGAAATACTTAAAGGGAGAAAATATATACAACAGCAGCATCAGAACAACAGTGCAAACATGGCTTATTAAAGTGACCGGTATTATAAAGTGTCCAGTTAGTGCAGATATTATAAAGTGTTCATGAGACAAACAGCAGAGGGGAAGAAACTGTTCTTATGGCGAGAGGTTCTGGTCCCAATGGACCATAGCCTCCTGCCAGAGGGAGGTGGCTCAAATAGTCCATGTCCAGGGTGAGAAGTGTCAGCTGCTATACGGCCTGCTCGCCCCGAGTCCTGGAGACGTACAGGTCCTGTATAGATGGAAGGCTGCAGCCAATCACCTTCTCAGCAGAGCGCACAATGCACTGCAGTCTCTGTCTGTCCCTGGCAGTGGCCCCAGTGAACCACACAGTGATGGAGGAGGTGAGGATGGACTCAATGATGGAAGTATAAAACTGCACCATCATCTGGACTGGCAGCTTGAGTTTCCTCAGCTGCCGCAGGTGGAACATCCTCTGATGGGCTTTCTTGATGAGGGAGCTGATGGTCGGCTCCCACTTGAGATCCTGGGTGATGCAGGTGCCCAGGAAGCGGAAAGAGTCCACAGTGGTGATGGGGGAGTCCATCAGGGTGAGGGGAGGCAGGGGGGCTGTGACTTTCCTGAAGTCCACAATCATCTCCACTGTCTTCTGGGCGTTGAGTGCCAGGTTGTTGCTGCTGCACCAGGACAACAGCCGGTTCACCTCCCTCCTGTAGGCAGACTCATCACCGTCCGAGATGAGTCCTATGAGGGTGGTGTCATCCGCAAACTTAACCAGTTTGACGGAGTCATGGCTGGAGGTGCAGCAGTTGGTGTACAGGGAGAAGAGCAGGGGAGAAAGTACACAGCCCTGTGGAGATCCTGTGCTGATAGTCCGAGTGTCCGAGACATTCTTCCCCAGCCGCACGCGCTGTCTCCTGTCCGTTAGGAAGTCAGTGATCCACCTGCAGGTGGAGTCAGGCACGTTGAGCTGAGCGAGCTTGTCCTGGAGCAGAGCAGGGAGGATGGTGTTGAATGCAGAGCTGAAGTCCACAAACAGGATCCTGGCGTAGGTTCCCGGGGAGTCCAGATGCTGGAGGATGAAGTGAAGGGCCAGGTTAATGGCGTCGTCCACAGACCGATTGGCTCTGTAGGCAAACTGCAGAGGGTCCAGGAGGGGGGAGGTGAGAGATTTGAGGTGGTGCAGGACCAGGCGCTCAAATGACTTCATGACTACAGACGCCAGCGCCACAGGTCTGTAGTCATTAAGTCCAGTGATCCTGGGCTTCTTGGGGATGGGGACAATGGTGGACAGCTTGAAGTAGGCTGGGACATGACATGACTCCAGGGAGGTGTTAAAAATGTCCGTGAAGACAGGAGCCAGTTCCTCAGCACAGTGTCTAAGGGTGGAAGGAGAGACACCGTCTGGGCCCACTGCCTTACGGGGATTCTGCTTCCTGAAAAGCTTAGTCACGTCCTGCTCCAAAACTGTGAGGGCAGTGGGGGGGGGGGTTTAGTCTTGAACTGGGAAAGGATTGTTATAGTTGGAGATTTCAACATTCATGTAGATAACGGTAGTGATTGCCTCAGTAATCTTTTTGGCGCGCTCCTGGATGGGATCGGTTTCACCCAGAGTGTGAATAAGCCGACTCACTGTCACAATCACACTCTAGATCTCGTTCTAACCTACGGTATTGAGATTAATGATCTAATTGTCCTTCTTCAAAACCCTACACTCTCTGACCATTTCTTAATTACCTTTCAATTTATACTAAAAGACTATCCAGCCCCACAGAAAAAAAACTAATGAAAAGAACATTATCAGATAAATCGGTTACAGAGTTTAAAGAAATTATTGAGCCATTACTGAAAGATATGTCATATGACAATGACAATAATTTTAATCCAATTGTCACTGATCAATTGGTTGACAGAACAATGCTCACCTTAAAATCTGCTCTCGATGTTGTAGCTCTGCTAAAACAGAAAAGCATTAAACCAAGACCTCCGGCTCCATGGTACACGTTACAGCTCAGGACACTCAAACAACATGTGAGACGCACAGAGAAGCTTTGGCGCCGCTCGCGCTCTGAGCAGTCTCTGAAGGCATGGAAGCTCTGCCTGCTCACTTATAAGGCCGCTCTGCGGAAAGCCCGAACTAGATACTATTCAAATCTAATAGAAGTAAACAAAAATAACCCCAGATTTCTGTTCAGCACTGTAGCCAGGCTGACAAACTCTCACACTGCTAATGAGTCTCTTATCCCCTCGAACATTAGTTGTGATGACTTTCTTCACTTCTTCGATTACAAAATTACAATCATTAGAGACAAAATCAACAAAGCTACTCCAATAATCAGCCCTGAGCAAATCCAGTCTGTAATGCCAATATCCCACATGGATCCTCTAATAATATTAGATAAATTTACTCCGGTTGATGAGGTGGAGATTACCTCAGTCATCATGTCGTCAAAACCATCAGCCTGTATGCTCGACCCTATTCCAATCAGACTCCTCAAAGAAGCCCTCCCCCTAATAATAGATTCCGTCCATAACATAATAAATATGTCGTTAGAAAATGGCTACGTTCCTCAGTCCTTTAAGTATGCTGTGATTAAACCCCTTTTGAAAAAACCTAACCTAAATCCTGATGAACTAGTCAACTATAGACCTATCTCTAATCTTTCCTTCCTCTCAAAAATTCTAGAACGAGTGGTGGTGAAACAGCTCTGCCGCCACCTGAAGGACAATAATATATTTGAAAAATTTCAATCTGGATTCAGAGCTCACCACAGCACAGAGACTGCACTGCTTAAAGTAACAAATGATTTACTACTAGCTGCTGATAACGGGCTGGCTTCAGTCCTGGTCCTACTGGACCTCAGTGCAGCGTTTGACACCATTGATCACAACATTCTACTGCAGAGGTTAGAATGTGACATTGGAATCAGAGGGACCGCCCTCAAATGGTTTAAATCCTATCTATCAGATAGGTACCAGTTTGTTAGTATAAACCAGAGCACCTCTCCCTGTTCTAAAGTAGCCTGTGGTGTTCCACAAGGATCTGTGCTTGGTCCAATCCTATTTACTCTGTATATGTTGCCATTGGGTAACATTATCAGAAAACATGGCATTAATTTTCACTGCTACGCTGATGACACTCAGCTGTACTTATCAATGAAACCAAATCAAACTGATCAAATAGATAAACTCAGTGCCTGTGTGAAGGACATCAAAACCTGGATGACCTTGAATTACCTGCTCTTAAATCCTGAAAAAACAGAGGTCATTGTCGTTGGTCCCAAAGGTCAAAGAGATTCTCTGTCAGACCAGATAATCTCACTCGACAATGTGAGTATAGCTTCTAGCCCTACTGTAAAAAATCTTGGAGTCCTATTTGATCAAAATCTCTCATTCACAGCCCATGTAAACCTAGCTTGTAAAACCGCATACTTTCACCTGCGAAATATAACTAAAATTAGAAATATTTTACCTAAAGACGATGCTGAAAAACTCATCCATGCATTTGTTACTTCCAGACTTGATTACTGTAATTCTCTGCTCGCCGCCTGCCCCAAAAGTACTATAAGGAGCCTCCAGTTGGTCCAAAATGCAGCGGCCAGAGTCCTAACAGGAACTAAAAGAAGAGACCACATCAGTCCTGTACTAAAATATCTGCACTGGCTTCCTGTCGAGCTTAGAATCAAATTCAAAGTCCTCCTCCTGACATACAAAGCCCTAAACGGTATGGCCCCATCCTATCTGGAAGATGCTATTGTCCCGTACCAGCCAAACAGAGCACTCCACTCTCAGAATGCAGGACTATTAGTGGTTCCTAGAGTGTCCAAAAGTACAGTGGGAGGGAGAGCATTCAGTTACCAAGCTCCTGTGCTATGGAATCAACTCCCTGCTGATGTTAAACAGGCCCCCACAGTCTCTGTATTTAAGACCAGGCTTAAAACCTTCCTCTTCGGTATAGCTTATGACCAGGTTACTTAGTGAGGGAGTTAGGGACATTAAAACCCGGGATAAGATAAGCTGCAGTAGGAGATAACTAGCTGGGGGAAGTATGGCAACCTGAGCACTATCCTCTACTTTGTCCTATTTTCTCATCAGCAATGCTATTCACATGTTGTCCCCTGTCCCACTCCCCCTGTAGAGTGTATCTCTTTCAGATGCCCCGATGACAGCTGGACCCTCTCCTCCTCCCCACCTGGCCCTCCTCCTTCTCGCGTGGCTCTCCTCCTCCTCGCCCGGCTCTCCTCCTCCTCGCCCGGCTCTCCTCCTCCTCGCCCGGCTCTCCTCCTCCTCGTCTGGTCTTCCTCCCCCTCGCCTGGCCGATTTGTCTTGTGTTGTCTGATTTTTCCTGTTGTTTTGTTTTTTGTGTGTTGGCGGCACGGTGGCTGAGTGGCAACACTCATGTCTCACAGCAAGAAGGTTGGTTCGATCCCCGGGTCACCAGGCCTTTCTGTGTGGAGTTTTTCATGTTTCTCCTCGTGTCTGGATGGGTTTCCTCCGCGTACTCCGGTTTCCCCCATCAACCAAAACATGAACGCCCTTCGAGACAACTGTTGTTGTGATTTTGGGCGTTACAAAAATAAATGAATTGAATTGAATTACTTCGCTTTAGCCTTTTCCACCTCTTTGCTAAACACATACTTACAACGCCTGTAGCCCTCACGATCTTCTGCCCTGAAAGCCATCTCCTTTTCCCTCCTCAAATGTCTGTGTACTCATCCAAACTGTGGCAGCCTTGAACACATCCCAGTCTGTAGTGTCCAAACACGTGCGAAGCTCCTCCACAGCCTCACTGGTCCACTTCTTAGAAGTCCTCACAGCAGGTTTGGAGAGTTTCAGCCGTTGTTTGTAAGCAGGGATGAGGTGAACCATGACGTGATCAGAGAATCCTAGAGCTGTTGTGTAACAATGATCCAGCGTCTTCTGCTCTCTCGTCTGCAATTAATAAACTGTTTATATTTGGGCAGTTCCTGGCTCAGATTTTCCTTATTAAAATCCCCCAGGATGATCAGTAAAGAGTCCGGGAAGGTTCACTCCACATCCAGAATCTGCTCCGCGAGCACGCACTGGGCCTTGTGCGTGTCCGCGCACGGAGGGATGTAAACAGCGGCCAGAATGAATGAAGTGATCTCACGTGGAGAGTAGAAAGGCCTACAGTAAATGAAAAGATATTCCATGGCACGAGAGCAGTGTTGGGAGATCACAGTCACATCCGTACACCAGGCGTTGTTGATGTAGAAACAGACACCTCCACCTTTCGTCTTCCCCCGGAGAGTCCCCGTTGTCTGTCCGTGCGGAGGAGCTGGAATCCCTCCAGTTGAAGCGCACAGTCCGGGATACGCTCGTTGAGCCATGTCTCCGTAAAGCATAAGACGCAAGAGGAAGAGAAGTCTTTGTTTCTCCTCATCAGCAGCGCCAGTTCGTCCGTCTTGTTGCTGAGTGAGCGAACGTTAGACAGGAAAATTCCAGGTAGGGGCGTGCGAGCGCCGCATCTCCGGAGGCGCACCAAGGCCCCTGCCCGCTTTCCTCGTCTTCGGCGCCTCACTCTTTTGCCCAAAGAGTAAACAAAATCTACTGCGGGTACTAAAAAGACTGACAGTAGATCAACAGGAGTTGTTGTTCTGATAGTTAAGAGCTCTTCACGGGTGTAAGAGCACGCAGACACAGAAAAAACACACACAAAAAAAACCACACACAGCGAAGCAAATTACCAGGGCGACCGTACGTGGCGCCATCTTGGATATCAATTAGACCTGGTTTAGACCTGGTTTAGACGTGGGTCAGACCTGGTTTAGACCTGGTTTAGTCGTGGTTTAGTCGTGGTTTAGACATGGTTTTTAACCTGGGTCAGACCTGGTTTTAGACCTAGTTTAATCCTGGTTTAGAACTTGGTTTAATCCTGCTTTAGACCTGGGTCAGACCTGGTTTAGACCTGGTTTAATCCCGCTTTAGACCTGGGTCAGACCTGATTTAAACCTGGCTTAAACTTGGTTTAGACCTGGCTGAGACCTGCTTTAGACCTGGTTTAGACCTGGTTTAGACCTGGTTTAGACCTGGTTTAAATCTGGTTTGATCCTGGTTTAATCATCGGTTAATCCTGGTTTATACCTACATGAATTTTGATTGAGTCCTGGTTGGGTCCTGGTTTTGACGTGGTTTAGACTTGGTTTAGTCCTGGTTTAGGTATGGCTTAATCCTGGTTTAGTCCTGATTTATATCTGATTTAGACCTGGTTTAGTCCTTGTTTAGTCCTGGTTTAGTCCTAATCCTTGTTTACAACTTGTTTAGACCTGGTTTAGACTTGCTTTGGACGTGGTTTAGTCCTGGTTTCAACCCATTATAGCCCTGGTTTAGACAAGGTTTAGAAGTGGTCTAGACTTTGTTGAGACCTGGTTTAGACTTGGTTTACACATATACTGTATTCTGTGTAAGTTGATCCTCTCCCGCTCTCTCCCTCTTCATCTCTCACGCTGGCCCTTGGTTATGTTATCTTTGGTTATGTTATCTTTATCTTCAAGATAACAGTTTTAGAATTTTGGAATTTGGTATTAAAATGCAAATATATTTGCGTGAATAACTTTTTTGTGAACTGACAGTTCTAACGTTTCTTTCACACTTTAAATTACTTCTAGGTTTATGTAATGTTGCCAGTTATAAATGATGTCACTTGTCTGTTCCATCTCCATAAATCCCCAAATGCATCCGCCCCACTGTGTTTAGATGGTCACACAGAAAAATCCATGTCTTGTTTGATTAAGGTAGACCTATTGTCAAAAACTGACTTTTCAGAGCCTTAAACCATGGTGGTATTACCCTACCATTTACTCACTCGAAATTGTATTTGAAGAGGTTTGTGCATGTTTGAGCAGCCAAATTTTTTTTGCAACCAAGTTATGCCACACAACTGCCACTTTGAACTGGTAGCTATGGTAGGATATTTATATATATATATATATATATATATATATATATATATTGTCAAAGTCATCTTAAGGTTAGGGTTAGGTTCAGCAGGCTTCGCCCATTGACTCAATGTTGACGCTGACATGCTAGCAAGAACAAGTATGGATGTCCCATGCCTACGGCATGGGTTGCTAGGATACAGGAGTCTGTGCAGGGGGCGGTGCTGCCAAAGCGCGCAACTTCGTGAAGACAGTGCAACGATGAGTGCATGGGCGAAGCCCATGCACTCATCGTTGCGGAAGCAATAGGCCCTACGCCCTGTAGGGGCTCGGGCCTAATAATAATGGAATTTTTTTTTTTTCCACACATTATTTTTCTTCTAAACCATAACAGCTACAGTCATATGACTTTCTCACATTGTGCCCCGTCAGAAATAAGGCCCCTGTGAATTTTTTCACAGGTCCACGACAAAGCGCTTGTATTCTACTAATTTTTGAAAATGAAATTTAAAGAGGGCGCTAGAGAGCCATTTTGCCAGAGAGTGCCTTGATTTGCATATCATTGCGTTCAGCTCACAAATGTGCATAAACGCTGTATTAGCGTTTTCCCAACAAAAAATGTGTGAAAAAGAAATATTTTTTTGAAACATTCCAAAATTTGCGATTTTGTTGAAAATTCACCCTGACCACACCCAAAGTCATAATCAAAATGTAATTGATAATCTTTAATCACACATGGGTTTAGTGGGATTTGGCCAAATTTGAAGTGTTTGTGATAAAAACTGTGCAAGAACGGAGTCCCAGGCTCGGGCCTAATAATGTTTTACGCTTGTAATGTGCTTTACAGACCTCTCAAAGCACTACATTCATTCATTCACTCCCACTTGTAGCTTGGTAAGCTACTATTTTAGCCACATTTGCCCTGGGGCAGACTGACGGAAGCAAGGCTGCCAATCTGCACCACTGGCCCCTCCGACTACCACCAATCATTCTCGCACACACCACTTTCATTCTAGGCAATGTGGGTGAAGTGTCTTGCCTAAGGATACTGTGATAGAAATTTAAGTATAGTCATGTTGTGTATTTTAAAAGCATTTAATCTGTCAGTCTGCCAGACCCAGACGAGACATTAACATGTGTGAAGCTCTGTCTCCATCCCACAAGAAACTCGCTGTTGTTCTACCTGTCTAAGTGTAAAAGTTCATTATCATATGGGTGTGAAACAAAGTCACTCTGCTTTGAAATGTATGTAGCATTGTCATTCTGGTATAAAATAGTCAGAGCTCAGATGCTCGGGGTGGTGGCTGGTGGGTGGTGGAGACTTGGACTTAGGGGAGAGGGGAACTGGGGGAGAGGCCGGGAGGCTACCAGTCTGTGGCCAGGGCAGGCCTGGGCCCTGTCCTGTCTGTATCTGCTGCAACAAACAATAAACCTTTTTTCCTGTATTGCAAAACTCACCGAGCTTTGTAAATGGATTACTTTTCATCTAGAACTGTAATTTTTCCACAACAATAATGGTGTCAGAAGAGTGGGATCCACGAGTGGTCGTCCAGAACACAGTGAAGATGGGATTTTGTCTTCCTTTTGGTTTCTGTCCTGATGCACGGATCTTTCAAACAGAAACATGGACGGACATTGGTTTCTGTCCTGGATCACCACCGCTGGATTTGAACAAGGTCTACTTGGTGAGCTTTCCCAATACAGACTTCTTTCCATTTGAAAAGGAAATCTTCATCTACAAAGACTGGTAAATCAAAGGAGAACGTATTTTGGAAATGCAAAATGCTTAACTAAACATACCCAACGGCCATAGTTCTGATCCTATGCCATTTTTGATTCATCTCACAACTTTTCAGTCTTTTTGGGTCCAAAATCTCATGTGTGTACCACCATGTTGCCCTAGCAACGTGCTGCTAATACAATCCAAGCAACAATGGCTCTCCACCACTCCTGATTTCCTCACTTTTGGGACTACTGGAAGTTACGAGTGCTAAAACATCTAAAATGGGGAGCAAAACTTCAAGGGAGTATTCCCCTCCAGGACGCCCCATTGTTGATTTTATTAGAAGAAAACATGGAGATAAGAAGTCTTCAGTTTGGTGCATTCAGTTTAAAAAATGTTCATGCATTGGAAAACAAATTATGTGAAATTGAAGTCGAAATGAGAGAAAAAATAACATTTTTGATAAAAAAATTTGAAAACATCGAAAATTACAAGGAATGTTTAAAAATGTGGAAAGACGAAGCTGAAGTCAAAATCAGAAAAACTATGCACAAGCCTCTTCTCTTTGAAGATGCAACTGAAATGTGTGAGCTGAAATTGCCCCACTCGCAGAACTCTTTGTCTCAACAGTTGACTGTACTGAAGTTTGATCCAGATCTGAACAACCCCCATCCAACCTGTCTGCCTGATCCTTCACCAAATAACTCTACAACGCAGGACAGTAATGGACACGTGAAAATACAGATGGAAACAAGCAAAGAGAGCTGTGCTGAAGAAGACACAATGTACTCTATGACAATGGTTGAAGTCTCTGGTCCACAAGGTTCAACATTAGTTTTCCACCCTTGGATTTCTTCTGAAATATCTGCAGCATCTCAACATCTGCCCAATCCTACAGCATCAGGTCAGATTTTGCTAAAGAACTTATCACTTTTTGTCAAGATTTCAAACCTACTATGAGAGAACTAAGGAGAGTATTGATCCTGAAAATGAAACCTACTGAATGGCACAAAATAGCTGATCAACTTCAAAACACTGAACTGCGATGCAATAATGTTGATTGGAAGCATGACTCCAATGATTTGTATAGAGAAGCTGTGAATAACATCTGCACAGCAATCACAAAAGCCTTTCCTGCCTCTATCGATACTGATAAAATCCAATCCTGCAAACAAAGAGACACTGAGGACCCTGAAGAGTTTCTCACACGTTTTACAGAAGTATATAACACCCACAGTGGATTTACATGACCTGATCACTTAGGTGTAACTCGTGATGTCTGGGAAACATATTTGTGTAACTATTTCATTAATGGACTAAAAACAGACATTTCTTCAGCTGTGAAGAAAACCTGCATTGGCTGGAATGCTGCTCGCCTAACTGAACTGAAAAGACACGCCACACATGCATATGAACAGCTAAACAGAAAGAAAATAATGAAGCAAGAAAGAATTCAGAAAGAACTTCATATGGCAGCAGTGACTATGTACAATAAGACCCAACAACATGAAAATCACCGAGTGAATTCACAATTACATAGACAACTACAGACTCATCAGTCAACACATAAGCAGAGCAAATATGGGAGGAGAGCCCATCGAAAGAACAAGAGAAGATTTTTCAATGAACCTTGTTTCATCTGTTGTCAAGTTGGACATTGGAGACGGGAGTGCCCTCTACGCCATAAGCCCTCTGCATTTTAAAGGTGCATGGGTTTAGTTGTGCTACTTTTTGCTTTGTATAATATCTAGTATTGGGACATACTTTAATTTATTCTCCAGAGTGAGGTTTAGGAGTCATTACAGTTAACTACCAAACAGTCATGGGTGAAATTCCCCTCTAGTTGTAACTAGCTAGTAAACAGTCAAACGGGTGAAAGTCCCTGCTATTTAGCGAACAGTCACTAGGTGAAACTCCTATCTAGGGTTACTAACTGGTAAAAGGCAAAAGGGTGAGAATCCCTGTGTAGTTGAGTGTAAGGACAGATTAACTTTTTTCATGAGGGAGAGTAAATTCAGAAGAATGAAGATATTATGTGATAGCAAAATGCAGACAAATGTAAATGTACGTAATGTCAACAGTATGCTCTAATTCACTCGCAATGTTAAGTGTGAAAAAAAAGAAGAAAAACAGTAAAAAAGAGAAAAAAATGAAAAAGAAAAACAAAACAAAAACTGAAAAAAAAAATCTGAAAAAAAAGAAAAGAAAGAAAATGGTTAAGTACAGAGCGTGACACAAGAAGTGAACTGTATATTTGTGTGTCCTTAGACCTGATCAACCAAACTGTGTGGTGTGAAATATGTGACATCAGAAAATATGTGTGTAACAGCTAAACCATTGTAAACCGTGTCAACAAGAAAATGACAGGATGCAGTTTCAACTGATCTACTCATTGTCTACATTTCTTTGTTTCTTTATATTTCCTTTTTGAAAAATTTTGTATTTATTGTGTGTTTTTCTGCCTCATCATTGCAGTGAGTTTAATGACAAACATGTCCTAAGAAAAGTCCAACTGATACCAAAAAAACCCTCCTCAATTGTAATTAGGAAGAAGAAACCAAATTCTTCCACGAATTCCCAAAAATTGTAAAGAGCTCTCTTAAAAACAAAATGAAGGCCTAATCAAAGCTAATACTGATCACAAATCCAAACTGACTTGACTGACTTGACCATCCTTGACGACTAAGCGCCTGCGATTTTGTTAATTCTTTTTTGTTACAGGAGATGCGGATGCTGCATAATTTCTCTTCTTTTTCCTTTACATGTTCCTATGAAATAATCACACACTAACAACACTAACAACTAACCAATAACAGTTTTGGGCTTCACAAAATGTTTATTCCAGCAACAGTAATTTGACTGTTCTCTTGCAGCAGAAGACAACTAAGCCAAAAGTGACACATGTATATATAGATATATAAATGTGTCAAAGGGGGGATATTACAAATCTTCAAAACTGGATTGTGTGAAAATGGTGTTATCATTTAGAGACTGTTTTCCATTAACTACAAGACCTGTAACCTGACAACATCTGAAGCAGGAGATAACTTTCCTTCTAGACTTGAACCAAAAACACTTCCTGAGCAGGAGGACACATGGTCTTCTCCTGGGCAGGAGGACACATGGTCTTCTCCTGGACTGAATCAGACCTACATCATTAAAACCATTCTGCTGTTTCAATGTCACCGGAGAAAAACTTCAGGAAAATTCAGCTATTCACTTCTTTTCATGTGACTCAGAAGAACTCGACTTGTTCCTCGTGTCCCCAACCACAGCCCTGAAATTGACACATGGGCTGAAGGACAACTCCAGAGACGAGCTGCGGCCAGAGAGACGCCGAGCTGCGTGCGGACGGAGAGAACAACCATGTGTGGTCAGAGGGAGGACAAAGGGACAGAGGACAGGCGATGAGAAAGATTTAACTGAACAGCGCCACCATCATGTTAAAACAGCAGTCACTGTCTGACTACAAATCATATTGGATAAGGACAAACTGAACTGAACACAACAATGAACTGTTGAATTTCCCTCCATCTCAGTCAACAATAATGGATCTGTTTTGGATCCACAATAATGAATGTTTTTGTGCATGTTCTGTTTGTGATGATTGTTTATGAAGTATGATTAATGAATAATCAAAAGGGAGAAAGTGTGATAGAAATTTAAGTATAGTCATGTTGTGTATTTTAAAAGCATTTAATCTGTGTCAGTCTGCCAGACCCAGACGAGACATTAACATGTGTGAAGCTCTGTCTCCATCCCACAAGAAACTCGCTGTTGTTCTACCTGTCTAAGTGTAAAAGTTCATTATCATATGGGTGTGAAACAAAGTCACTCTGCTTTGAAATGTATGTAGCATTGTCATTCTGGTATAAAATAGAGCTCAGATGCTCGGGGTGGTGGCTGGTGGGTGGTGGAGACTTGGACTTAGGGGAGAGGGGAACTGGGGGAGAGGCCAGGAGGCTACCAGTCTGTGGCCAGGGCAGGCCTGGGCCCTGTCCTGTCTGTATCTGCTGCAACAAACAATAAACCTTTTTTCCTGTATTGCAAAACTCACCGAGCTTTGTAAATGGATTACTTTTCATCTACAACTGTAATTTTTCCACAACAATATAACGACAGAACTCTGTCCGAGTGGGACTCAATCCCACGCATGTACCAAGGCCGGTTAGCTACTGTTTCTACACTCAGACCTTAACCAAATGAGCTGTTGCTGAACCTAACCCTAAAACCCTCCCAGGCCTGGTGGAGCTCTGCTGCAGTGGAAAAGCGGCTGGCCTTGGATTTTCGAATCAACAAACGGTCCTCCCGAGCAGTTGTCTTGCGGGGTCTGCCAAAAACATCTCCAGTCTTTTCAGATCTTTTTCTTATTCTTTGTACTTGACACTGAGACACATTGACGGTGTCAGCCACCTCAGCAGTGAATCTGGTCTTCAGCCTCTTGATAATTAACGCTTTGGTCTCAGGGTGGATCTTAGGCATGTTGTCAGAGGTCAAGTTGCAGTTGATGTGGTCTGGTGTGCTGGGGTTCTTTTTATACACACCCACTAATTGATTGATCAGTAACTGATCACAGGTGAGGCTGTAATCTAGGATTGGGTGCATCATATGACAAGGCAACAAGACTTTTGTCTTGCTGAAATCTGACCTGTGTTCATTAAATGATCACTCTTTCTACAGTGAAGCAAATTTTAGTATATTGAGCATAATTTGGGAGGGTTTTAGCTTTCATATGAGACATTTCTAAAACCAATCGATTAATTTAAAGTCAGGTTATAAGCTTCTGTTTCTACAAAATGGATAAGCAACAAGACTTTTGTCAGGGACTGTATAATCAGGACTAAATTCAGGCCTAAAATTAGCAATAAATCCAGGATTAAAATTACAACTAAAACCAGGACCAAAAGCATGACTAAAACTAGATGGATAAAACCAGGTTCAAAACCAAGACTAGAACCAGGACTGAAACAAGTACTAAAACTAGGATTAAAACTAGGACTAAAACCATGTGTCGTAACGGTGCGGGAAGGACCAAAGAGTGCAGACTCAGGGCAAGTTGACAGTGTTTATTTAGAGGATAGTGAATTTCAGTCTTAAATAGTTCATTCAAACACACACGAGGAACCAGGAGGCAGGCGGGGCAGGCGTAGAGCAGGTCGAGGATGGGAAGCCAGGACCGGAGTGAAGACAGAAGCGGGGACGAGACCAGGACAGGCAGGGCCGGCGTAGTCCAAAGAGCGGGACCCAGAGCAAGAAGCAGGCGGGACGCCAGAGACCAAGACAGGACAGGTGGCAAGGCAGAGGGATGACTGTACCGGAGCTGGAGCACAGAGGCAGAAGCAGGAACGAGCGAGGGCAGGAATCTGGAAGGTGGCAAAAATTCCAAATGAGTAACAAAGATGCAAAAACAGAGCTGGAGCATTCACATTTACACGCAGACAGTCTGGCTCTGAGTGTATTCTGCCTAGCCTTCATATACCCAGTAGCCAGTGATGGTAATTGCGCTGATGCGCTCCAGGTGCGTGCAGGAGGAGTCAGGAACTCCGCCCAGCTCCAGGCAGACAGGTAGGGGAGGGGGAGAGAGCACAGAAGGACAGGAACAAACAGGCATCATGACACCAGGACTATAAGCACGACTATGACCAGGACTAAAACCAAGACTAAAACCAGCATTATTACCACGACTAAAACCAGAACTAAAATCAGTACTAAAACCAGGACTAAAACTAGGACTAAAACAAGGATTAAACCCAGGACTAAAACCAGGACTATATCCAGGACTAAAAACTGGTTTAAAACCAGGATTAAAACCAAGACTAAAACTAGGACTAGAATCAGGATTCTAAACACTACTAAAACCAGAATTATAATCAGGATTACAACCAGGACTATAACCTGGAGTAAACCAGGACTAAAACCAAGACTAAAATTAGGACTAAAACCCAGGACTAAACCTGGACAGAAACAAGGACTAAAATCAGGAATAAAACCAGAACTAAAACCAGGTTGTAACAAGGACTAAAACCTTGACTATAAACAAGGACTAAATCCAGGAATAAAACCAAGACTAACACCAAGACTAAAATCAGGACTAAAACAAAAAATAAAGCTAGGACTATAACCAAGACTAAAACAAGCACTAAAACCAGGAGTAAAATAAGGACTAAAATCAGTACTAAAACCAGTACTAGAACCAGGTCTAAAACTAGGACTCAAACCTGGACTAAAGCTAGGACTAACACCAGGATTAAAACCAGGAGTATAACCAGGATTAACACTAGGACTAAAAGCAGGACTATAAACAGGACTACAACCAAGATTAAAACTGCGACTAAAACCAGGACTAAAACCAGCAATATAGCCAGGACTAAAACTAGAACTAAAACAAGAACTAAAGCCACAACTATCACCAGGACTAAAATGAGGACTGAAACAGGATAAAAACTAGGTCTATAACCAGTTCTAAATCTAGGACTAAAACCAGGACTAAAACCAAGACTAAAACCAGGAGTATAAACAGGGCTATAAGTAGGACTAAAACCACGACTAAATCCAGGCTTAAAACTAGCATTAATTCCAGGATTAAAACCAAGACTATGGCCAGGACTATAACCAGCACAGAAACTACAACTAAAACCAGGACCAAAACCAGGACTAAAACTAGGACTGAAACTATAAACAAAACCAGCACTAAATTCAGCATTTTAACCATATCTAAAACCATGTCTAAAACCAGGACTAAAACTAGGACTAAAACCAGAAATAATCCCAGGACTAAAACCAGGACTATAACCAGGTTTAATACCAGGACTAAAACCAAGACTAAAATCAACATTATTACCACGACTAAAACCAGAACTAAAACCAGAAATAAAATCAGGACCAAAACCAGAACAAAAAAAAGTACTGAAACTACAAGTAAAACCAGTACTAAAACCAGGACTTTAACCAGGTCTAAAACGAGGACTAAAACTAGGACTAAAACAAGGATTAAACCCAGGACTAAAACCAGGACTATAACCAGGACTAAAACCAGTAATAAACTCAGGATAAAAAACCAGGATTAAATCCAGGATAAAAAACAGGACTATAACCAGAACTAAAACCTGCTTTAAAACCAGGATTAAAACCAAGACTTAAAACCAGGACAAAAACCAGGACTAAAAGGGGGAATGTAACCAGGACTATAACCCGTATTAAAACCACGACTAAAACTAGAACTAGAATCAGGATTCTAAACAGTACTAAAACCAGAATTATAACCAGGATTACAACCAGGACTATAACCTAGAGTAAACCAGGACTAAAACCCAGGACTAAACCTGGACAGAAACAAGGACTGAAATCAGGAATAAAACCAGAACTAAAACCAGGTTGTAACAAGGACTAAAACCTGGACTATAAACAAGAACTAAATCCAGGAATAAAACCAAGACTAAAATCAGGACTAAAACATAAACTAAAACTAGGACTATAACCAAGACTAAAACAAGCACTAAAACCAGGAGTAAAATAAGGACTAAAATCAGTACTAAAACCAGTACTAGAACCAGGTCTAAAACTAGGACTCAAACCTGGACTAAAATGAGGACTGAAACAGGATAAAAACTAGGTCTCTAACCAGTTCTAAAACTAGGACTAAAACTAGGACTAAAACCAAGACTAAAACCAGGACTATAACCAGGATGAAAACCAGGACTAAACCCAGGATAAAAAAAACAAAACAAAACAGGACTATAAGCAGGACAAAAACATCGTTTAAAACCAGGATTAAAACCAAGACTAAAAAAACAGGAAAAAACAGGACTAAAATGAGGATTGTAACCAGGACTAAAACGAGAATTCTAACCAGAACTAACACCAGGATTATAACCAAAATTACGACCAGGACAATAACCTGGAGTAAAACCAGAACTTAAACTAGAACTAAAACTAGAACTGAAACCCAGGACTAAACCTGGACTGAAACAAGGAATAAAATCAGGACTAAAACCAAGACTAACACCAAGACTAAAATCAGGACTAAAACATAAACTAAAACGAGGACTATACCCAAGAATAAAACCAGCACTAAAACCAGGAGTAAAATAAGGACAAAAATCAGTTCTAAAGCCCGTACTAGAACCAGGTCTAACACCAGGATTAAAAACCAGGAATATAACCAGGAGTAGAACCAGGACTAAAACCAGGACTATAGCCAGGACTATGACAAAGACTAAAACTGCAACTAAAACCAGGACTAAAACCAGTACTAAAACTACGACTGAAACCAGAACTAAAACCACGACTACAACCAGGACTAAAACCAGGACTTTTACCTGGATGAAAACCAGGACTAAAACCAGGTTTAAAATCAGGACTAAAACCAAGACTACAACGAGGATTCAAACCAGTATTAAAACCAGGACTAAAACAAGGATTATAAACAGAACTATAACCAGGACTATAACCACGACTAAAACCAGCACTAAAACCAGGAGCAAAATAAGGACTAAAATCAGTTCTAAAACCAGTACTAGAACCAGGTCTAATACCAGGAATAAAACCAGGAATATAACCAGGAGTAGAACCAGGACTAAAACCAGGACTATGACAAAGACTAAAACTGCAACTAAAACCAGGACTAAAACCGGGACGAAAACAAGGGTTCTAATTTGTACTAAAACCCAGATTATTATCAGGTTATTATCAGGCCAGGACTATAACCTGGATTAAAACCAGGACCAAAACCAGGACTAAAAGCAGGACTAAAACTAGGACTAAAAACCAGGACTAAAATCAGGACTAAAACCAGGACATAATCCAGGAATAAAACCAGGAATATAACCAAGAATAAAACCAGAACTAAAACCAGGACTCAAGCCAGGACTAAAACTAGGACGAAAATCCAGGTCTAAAACCTGGACTGAAACCAGGAGTAAAATAAGGACTAAAACCAGAACTAAAACCAGTACTAAAACCAGTTCTGAAACTAGGACTCAAACCTGGACTAAATCTAGGAATAAAACCAGGACTATAACCAGGAATATAACCAAGACTAAAACTGCTACTAAAACCAGTACTAAACTTTGGACTAAAACCAGAACTAAAAGCAGGACATTTATCAGGATGAAAATCTGGACTATATCCAGGACTATATCCAGGACTAAAACCAGGACTAAAACCAGCACTAAAACAAGGGTTCTAACCAGTACTAAAACCAGGATTATTACCAGGATTGTAACCAGGAGTAAAACCTGGAGTAAAACCAGGACTAAAACCTTCACGAAAAGTAGGACTACAACTAGGACCAAAACAATGACTAAAACAAGGACTATAACCAGGACTAAACACAGGATTTAATCCAGGAATAAAACCAGGATTATAACCCGGAATAAAACTATGACAAAAAACAGGACTCAAACCAAAACTAAAACCAGGACTATAACAAGGACTTGAACCTGGACTAAAACCAGGATTATAAACAAGACTAAAATCAGGATTAAAACCAGGACTAAAACAATGACTAAAACAATGACTAAAACAAGGACTATAACTAGGACTAAACAAAGGATTTACTCTAGGAATAAAACCAGGAATATAACCAGGAATAAAACTAGGACTAATACCAGGACTAAAACCAGAAGTAAAAACCAGGACTACAGCCATGTCTATAACCAGGACTAAAACTAGGATTAAAACCTGGACTAAAACAAAGACTAAAACCAGGAGTATAAGAAGGACTGTAAGTAGGACTAAAACAAGGACTAAATCAAGGCATTAAACTAGCATTAAAACCATGACTAAAACCAGGACTAAAACCAGGACCAAATCTAGGACTAAAACCAGGACTAAAACCAGGATTATAACCAGGACTGTATGAGGACTAAAACCAGGATAAAAACTAGGACTAAAAACAGGACTAAAACCAGGACTAAAACCAGGACTAAAACCAGGGCTATAACCAAGACTAACACTAGGATTAAAACCAGGACTATAACAAGGACTAAATCTACAACTAAAACCAGGTTTAAAACCAGGACTAATACTTGGACCAGAACCTAGAAGTAAAACCAGGACTAAAACCAGGACTAAAACCAGCACTAAAACCAGGACTAATGATAAGAACTTGACCAGGACCAACACCATGGCTAAAACTAGGAACAAAACTATGTCTAAAACCAAGACTAAAACCACAATGAAAACCAGCACCAAAAACAAGGACTGTAACCGGAACTAAAACCAAAATTAAAACCAGGACTAAAACCAAGACTAAAACCAGGTCTAAAACCAGGAACAAAACATGGACTAAAACTAGGACTAAAATCAGGACCAAACAACTAAACGCAGTACTAAAACCAGGACTAAAATCAAGTTAAAATCGGGATTAAAACAAACGTTACAACCAATGACTAAAACTAGGACTCAAACCAGAACTAAAACCAAGACTAAAACCAGGACTAAAACCTGAACTAAAACCAGGATGGAAACAAGGAAAAAACCTAGAACTAAAACAAAGACTAATACAAGGACTTTGAACAGGACTATAACGAGGGGTAACACCAGGACTATAACTATGCCGGGTTGCCCACATACACGAGAGACACGAGTTCTTTTGACTGATGTTACTGTGTTTATTCTTCACAGTCCACACCATAGAACTATTAACATACAAAATAAAACATGGCTCACATTACAAATACAGTATACACAAAATTACATATAAACACTTGAAAAATACGTACCACTTTGGCCTGCAAGTGGACAAACCGGTGAACTGAAACCTTTATTCTATTTCTTATTTATCTTAAATAGTGCTGCCGGGCAGGACTTCGCACGAGCGCTTAGGAAAACTGACCTGGAAACAGGAAGTAGATTTACAACCCCAAACTAAACTTACGATAAATTAAACATTTACAACACTGTTACAAATGAAAAATGATCACCATTATGATCTCATAAATAATTAATACATACAAGAAACTACATACAAGAAAATTAAACGTGAAATGCATAAAGAAAACAAGCCAAGTAAACTCTGAAGTATTATGAAACTGTAACAGCACCATCTAATGGTCAAAAGGTGAACTGCTACCGGTTTAGTCAACCGTTACACGTCTTTCTAAAACAGTCTTGGTTATACTTGTCCCTTTCTTAGCTTGAGTAAAGTCACTAAGAAGAAGCTTCACCTTTCTGACCTTGCCGTCGGCTCCTGGGGTGACTTCTACGACTCTGGCGAGTTTCCACTGGTTTCTCGGAAGACAATCGTCTTGTAGTAGAACAATGTCATTTACCTTGGTGTTTCTCCTGGTCTCGTTCCATTTGCTTCTCTGTTGTAAATTTAGCAGATATTCTTTTCTCCATCTGATCCAAAATACATTCGACAAATACTCCATCTTTTCTGCAGATAGAGATCTTCTTTGACAAAGTTTCCGGGCGGTGGCATGATCACTGAGGATTTCATTGTCAAAAATGTGATTGGGTGTCAGCGGCTCTGGTCCTACATGGTTCGTCGATACATTCTAAGGTTAGTGGTCGACTATTCACTATGGCCATGGTTTCATACATGAAAGTTCTCAATGATGAAGTGTCCAGTCTTGAGGCTCATTCATCAAGAATGGATCTCAAAACATTTCTTATAGTCCGAATTTCTCTCTCCCAGACACCTCCCATGTGACTGGAAGCAGGTGGATTGAAAATGAAATTTATACCCAGCTCCTTTACTTTCTCTTCAGTGACTTGTGCCAAGTTTATGAACTAATTCTTCGCACCAACAAAATTAGTGCCTTTATCGCAATGCAGTTGACTGACATTGCCATGTATGGAGATGAAGCAACGGAGTGCATTGAGAAAACAATCTGTACTGAGATCATCCAGTACTTCAATATGAATAGCTTTGGAGGTCCATACCTCTTAATGTCTTTCCTTCCTTCTTTTACAATAAATGGCCCAAAGCAATCCACACCACAGTATATGAATGGAGGGGTAGCTTCCATTCTTTCTGATAGCAGGTCGGACATCTTTTGTTCTTGACCACTCTTCCTGTACCTTCTGCATTTGACACACTTGTATATGAATGATGACACTTCCTTACTGCAGCTGACAATCCAAATGCCATTTGCGCGTATTTCATTGACTGTCATCCCTCGTCCTTGATGATGAATCTTTTCATGAAAGTGCTTGATGAGAAGACGTGATGCGTGATGTTCTTTTGGAAGTATGGTGGGATGTTTGACATAAGGAGGGACTTGTAAGACTTGCAAGTCTTCCTCCCACCCTCAGGATGTTGTGGTTATCAAGGAATGGACTTAGCAGATGAAGCTTGGAGTGAGAAACCTTGACTTCTTCCCTTTCTTTTAAAGACTTGATTTCCTCACTGAATGCTTCCTTTGAACAGCCCGTATTAAGAACTCTTCTGCTTCTTTTCTTTCTTCCAGCGTATTACTTTCATTTGACATTTCCTCTGAGTTTTTTGCATACTTGACACGTCGCTTTGGTCTTGCTATAGCTTTAACAAGTCTATTCCAATCAGAAAACTTTTGCAGACGATCTCCAATACACTTTTCTTCTCCTGCTTTAACTGTGAAAACTTGTGTGACTTTGAGTTCTGGATCTTCAGAACTGATCTCTTTCACCTTCACATCTTCCTTTGGCAATTCCTTTTGCCACAGGAAACTTGGTCCTGCGAACCAGTTGGACTCCACAAGTTCTCTTTCCATGACTCCACGAGATGCATGGTCAGCAGGATTTTGTTCAGAGGCAACGTATTGCCATTGACTTGGTTCTGTGTTCGATCTGATTTGCTGTATTTGGTTGGCTACAAATACGTGGAATCGTCTCGTGTCATTGTTAATGTAACCAAGGACTGCTTTGGAATCGGTCCAGTAGTATTCTTGTAGATCTTGAACTTCCAACTCTCTTTTCAAGAAGCTTGCAGTTCTGACAGCAACCACTGCAGCTGAGAGCTCCAATCTTGGGATAGTTGTCACCTTTGTGGGAGCAACTCTGGCCTTACCCATTACTAGGGTGCACTGCACTTCTCTTGTCTTGGACACAGTTCTGAGGTATGAACACATGCCATAGCCAGATGCACTAGCGTCAGAAAAATTGTGTAACTCACAATGGTGGACTTGCTTGAATGTCGATGGGCCATAACAGCGTGGTATCTTTATGTTGGACAGATTCGAGAGGTCTCTTAGCCAGGCTTCCCATTGTGGCTTGAGTTCTTCTGGAAGTCTCGTCCCAACCTAGCTTTTCTTGACACATTCTTTGTAGGATTTTTTTCCCAACTAGAATCAATGGGGCGACAAATCCGAGGGGGTCAAATATAGATGCCACTGTGGAGAGCATTCCTCTCCTGGTGAAGGGATTGTTCTTAACAACAACAACTCTGAAACGAAATGTGTTAGATGCTACGCACCACTGGACCCCTAATGCTCGTTCCATCTTCGGTTCTCCTAGTGCCAGATCCAGATTAGCAGCTCCTGCTGCACATTCCTCTTCTGGGATTGTAGAAATCACTTGTTTGTTGTTGCTGATGAACTTGTGCAGGTGCAGCTTTCCTGTGTCACAGAGTTCTCTGGCTTCTTTTACAAGCTGAATGGCTTCTTGCTCTGAATCCACAGCTGCCAACCCATCATCCACATAGACGTTACGATGTATAAACTTTACTGCAGCTTGACTGAACTTGCTCTCACCTAGAGCAGCTAGATGCTTGAGTCCAAAGTTTGCTCATCCAGGCGATGAGGCTGCGCCAAACAAGTGGACCTTCATACAAAACACTGATAGTGGCAGTTCCATGTTGCCATCCTCCCACCATAGGAAACGGAGGTAATCTTGGTCATGTGGGGCAACATGAAATTGGTGGAACATGCGTTCAACATCACACATGATGGCCATCTGTCCTTTCCTGAAGCGACACAGGACTCCTACTAGGGTATTTGTGAGGTCTGGTCCTGTCAGGAGATGCTCATTTAGTGATGTATCTTGAAACTTTACAGAGCAATCAAAAACAACTCTGATATTATCTGGCTTCTGATAATGATATATGCCATGATGAGGGATATACCAGGCTGGTTGCTTGCTTATCTCATCCTCTGGCACCTTTTCAGCATCGCCTCTTGAGATGATATCTTGCATGAAAGCCACATAGTCACTATGATAGCGCTCATCTTTTCTTAAACATCTTTCCAGGCACTTAAGCCTGTGTTCTGCATAAAGCTTGTTGTTGGGCAAAACAGGTCTTTCTTCCTTAAAGGGTAGAGGCATTTCAAAATGTCCATCCTTCTTTAGTTTTATGCCTTCCTTAACTTTGGACAAAAACATGAGATCTTCTTGTGACATAGATTCTTCTTTAACGCTTCTTTCAACAAAGTCCATTTCCAACAAATTTAATATCTCTGCCGGTGTAATCACTTCTTTAACTTTGCTTCTGCTCACAAAGCAGACTTTGTCTTTGATCTCTTGATATGGCTGAATAACTGGCAGGACTTGTTTTACAATAACACGATGACTTACTCCAATCTCATCTTCATACTCGTTCTCAGAGTGGCTGTAGCCAATGATGCTCCAACCAAGCAGAGATCTTTGTGCAAATGGTTGGTCTCTTTCACCACTGACCACTTCTAAAGGGAGTAGAGCTTGAGGACAGTTATATGAGTAGTCCAACCTCACAATCAAGTTTGGGAAACATTTCCTTTAATAAATGTTTTAGATGGGACCAGTTCTCTGCCGACTTGTTTGTCGGAATGTGGGACCTGTTGGCAGGAATATAGTCTCTGGTATAGGTTGTTGGCAACTTGATTCTTGATTCAGAGTTCACGCCTCTTACTTGCAGATTCTTTAACTTGTGGCTGGACATAATCTTAGTTTTGGATGTTATTGTGGAAATCTTGAGCTTGACTGGCACAGATGTTGTGCTGAGCGACTCAGCTGTATACTTTAGGACAAAGGTAGTGTCACTTTGAGTGTCGAGCAAGGCATACACCAGCTTCTCCTTTCCTGGATTGTCTAGAGTGGAGATATAGACTGGGAGGTACAACCCTTTGCTTTCTGTTGCACAACTCTGTTTGACATGACTTGCTTGGATTCTTGGTTTTGTGGTTCAGACACCTTTCCTGTCTCTTCATTAGTTTTTGGAAGTTCTTGATTCGTCTTTGAGTTTTGTTCTTTGTCTCTTTTCTCTTTCTTGGTGCAGACATGTTGGATGCGGCTTTTGACATTTGTCACAGACACTTCTGGAAGAGTAGATCTTGGAGTTATGGCCGGGCTTAAGACACCCAAAGCACAGCCTTTCAGACTGCACGAACTTTACTCTCTCTTCAACAGTTTTCTCCATCAATTTCTGACATTTGTGAAGTGTGTGACCAAGTTTCTTACAAAAGAGACATGCCATACTTGTCTTTTCATTACTGCTTGTGCTCAGTGTTTTGGCATTAAGAGCATGACTTCTTCTAGACTTGTCTTTCAATTCAATTCAATTCATTTATTTTTGTAACGCCCAAAATCACAACATTTGTCTCGAAGGGCGTTCATGTTTTGGTTGATGGGGGAAACCGGAGTACCCAAAGGAAACCCATCCAGACACGGGGAGAAACATGAAAAACTCCACACAGAAAGGCCTGGTGACCCGGGGATCGAACCAAACCCTCTTGCTGTGAGGCATGAGTGTTGCCACTCAGCCACTGTGCTGCCTACACACAAAAACAAAACAACAGGAAAAATCAGACAAAACAAGAAAAATCGGCCAGGCGAGGAGGAGGAAGACCAGACGAGGAGGAGGAGAGCCGGGCGAGGAGGATGAGAGCCAGGCGAGGAGGAGGGCCAGGCGGGGAGGAGGAGAGGGTCCAGCTGTCATCGGGGCATCTGAAAGAGTTACACTCCACAGGGGGAGTGGGACAGGGGACAACATGTGAATAGCATTGCTGATGAGAAAATAAGACAAAGCAGAGGATAGTGCTCAGATTGCCATACATCCCCCAGCTAGTTATCTCCTACTGCAGCCTATCTTATCCCGGGTTTTAATGCCCCTAACTCCCTCACTATGTAACCTGGTCATACGCTGTACCGAAGAGGAAGGTTTTAAGCCTGGTCTTAAATACAGAGACTGTGGGGGCCTGTTTAACATCAGCAGGGAGTTGATTCCATAGCACAGGAGCTTGGTAACTGAATGCTCTCCCTCCCACTGTACTTTTGGACACTCTAGGAACCACTAATAGTCCTGCATTCTGAGAGCGGGGTGCTCTAGTTGGCTGGTACGGGACAATAGCATCTTGCAGATAGGATGGGGCCATACCGTTTAGGGCTTTGTATGTCAGGAGGAGGACTTTGAATTTGATTCTAAGCTCGACAGGAAGCCAGTGCAGATATTTTAGTACAGGACTGATGTGGTCTCTTCTTTTAGTTCCTGTTAGGACTCTGGCCGCTGCATTTTGGACCAACTGGAGGCTCCTTATAGTACTTTTGGGGCAGGCGGCGAGCAGAGAATTACAGTAATCAAGTCTGGAAGTAACAAATGCATGGATGAGTTTTTCAACATCGTTTTTAGGTAAAATATTTCTAATTTTAATTATATTTCGCAGGTGAAAGTACGCGGTTTTACAAGCTATGTTTATATGGGCTGTGAATGAGAGATTTTGATCAAATAGGACTCCAAGATTTTTTTACAGTAGGGCTAGAAGCTATAGTCACATTGTCGAGTGAGATTATCTGGTCCGACAGAGAATCTCTTTGACCTTTGGGACCAACGACAATGACCTCTGTTTTTTCAGGATTTAAGAGCAGGTAATTCAAGGTCATCCAGGTTTTGATGTCCTTCACACAGGCACTGAGCTTTTCTATTTGATCAGTCTGATTTGGTTTCATTGATAAGTACAGCTGAGTGTCATCAGCATAGCAGTGAAAATTAATGCCATCTTTTCTGATAATGTTACCCAATGGCAACATATACAGAGTAAATAGGATTGGACCAAGCACAGATCCTTGTGGAACACCACAGGCTACTTTAGAACAGGGAGAGGTGCTCTGGTTTATACTAACAAACTGGTACCTATCTGATAGATAGGATTTAAACCATTTGAGGGCGGTCCCTCTGATTCCAATGTCACATTCTAATCTCTGCAGTAGAATGTTGTGATCAATGGTGTCAAACGCTGCACTGAGGTCCAGTAGGACCAGGACTGAAGCCAGCCCATTATCAGCAGCTAGTAGTAAATCATTTGTTACTTTAAGCAGTGCAGTCTCTGTGCTGTGGTGAGCTCTGAATCCAGATTGAAATTTTTCAAATATATTATTGTCCTGCAGGTGGCAGCAGAGCTGTTTCACCGCCACTCGTTCTAGAATTTTGAGAGGAAGGGAAGATTAGAGATAGGTCTATAGTTGGCTAGTTCATCAGGATTTAGGTTAGGTTTTTTCAAAAGGGGTTTAATCACAGCATACTTAAAGGACTGAGGAACGTAGCCATTTTCTAACGACATATTTATTATGTTATGGATGGAATCTATTATTAGGGGGAGGGCTTCTTTGAGGAGTCTGATTGGAATAGGGCCGAGCATACAGGTTGATGGTTTGGATGACATGATGGCTGAGGTAATCTCCACCTCATCAACAGGAGTAAATTTATCTAATATTATTAGAGGATCCATGTGGGATATTGGCATTACAGACTGGATTAGCTCAGAGCTGATTTTTGGAGTAGCTTTGTTGATTTTATCTCTAATAGTTGTAGTTTTGTAATCAAAGAACTGAAGAAAGTCATCACAACTAATGTTCGAGGGGATAAGAGACTCATTAGCAGTGTGGGAGTTTGTCAGCCTGGCTACAGTGCTGAACAGAAATCTGGGATTATTTTTGTTTACTTCTATTAGATTTTAATAGTATCTATTTCAGGCTTTCCGCAGAGCGGCCTTTCGTGAAATGCTTATGGTCCTGGTCAAATGGCTTTATTGCCTGTAGTGAGGTGATAGGATTGCAGACAATCCTCGCTTCTTTGTTTAGGAATTTGACAAAATGGCTAAAATCAGGAAACATTTTGTATTCGTCTTGAAACTCTGTCACTGTTCTGTTCCAGCGTGAACTTAACCAGTCTGGTAGCTTTGCTGCTATTCTCATGTTTTCAACACAGTCATTTAATACTTGTAAGCCTTGTACATATGGCATCGCTGACTCAACACTACTCAGGAAGTCTACAAACTCACGTAGATCCTTGCTGTCCTTCGTTGTGATCTTTGGCCACAGCTATATCTTGTCACGATAGGACTTTCCTATCACAAAGGGATTTCCAAATCTATCCTCTAGTATTTCCCAGGCTGCAAGATATGCTGTATCTGTTCCGACTAGAAAGTGACCTTCATTTCAGTTCAGTTCAGTTCAGTTTATTTGTCATTGTCACAAAAGAACAACGAAATTGTGTTTGGAGCATCCCATAAAGTGCAATCAAATAATAAATACCCTTAAACCCCAGTGTAACATTGACCCAGTGTGGCTTCAGTACAACATGAGACAGTCTTGTAGCAGCATGATGGTGTCAGTAAGGTGCACAAAAACAAAAACAGGGACATACAGACAGGGACTTGAGAATAATGACAAAATGCAACAATGCAACCAGTTCAGTGTTATTGAGAGTTGGATGTGGTTTGTGTCCGTGAGAGGGGGGCAGAGAGGGGCCGAGAGGGGAGAGGGGCAGAGTTCAGGAGCCTCACAGCCTGTGGATACAGACTGTTGGCCAGCCTGGATGTTCTGGCCCGTATGGACCTGTACCTTCTCCCTGAGGGCAGCAGGTAAAAAAGATGGTTGATTAGCTTAGCCTCTTGTAGAGATTTTCCCTTTTCAGTGAGTGTGCGTACTCGCTGGCTCTTACGAACATCTTGTTGACATGTGTCATCAGCTGATGCAGAGAGTTGTAGAGCTGCTTCTCTATCTGTCATTATCTTGTGAATCAAGGTCTGCACTATCTTCTTCAGCGGGCTGCACTGTACCTTTATCTTCATCTGCCATTCTAACTTTATTTTGCAGCTTGAATCTTTCTCATGCTGTTTATGTCTTTACTTGTTTGGTCTATTTGACTTATTATTTTAGAGTTAGATGCAACTTACAAGTGCTTGCGCTACTTACTTCCAGGACACAAACTTGGGTTCTTGCTTGCTTAGCATTCACTTAATATCTTTGTCTTGACTTTAGCTTTGTTAGCGCACGTGGTACTTCCCTCGTATGTAGCATGCTGCTAGTAGCTTCAGTACCGCCCATCTCGTTGCCTTCTCAGGGGCAGTAATTGTTCTACTATGCCGGGTGGCCCACATACACGAGAGACACGAGTTCTTTTGACTGATGTTACTGTGTTTATTCTTCACAGTCCACACCGTAGAACTGTTAACATACAAAATAAAACATGGCTCACATTACAGATACAGTATACACAAAATTACATATAAACACATGAAAAATACGTACCACTTTGGCCTGCAAGTGGACAAACCAGTGAACTGAAACCTTTATTCTATTTCTTATTTATCTTAAATAGTGCTGCCGGGCAGGACTTCGCACGAGGACTTAGGAAAACTGACCCGGAAACAGGAAGTAGATTTACAACCCCAAACTAAACTTACGATAAATTAAACATTTACAACACTGTTACAAATGAAAAATGATCACCATTATGATCTCATAAATAATTAATAATAATAATAATAATAATAATACATTTTATTTGTTAGGCGCCTTTCAAGGCTCTCAAGGTCGCCGTACATACATATATACACAATACAAATTGAACAATGTAAAATGATTAAAAATACATTTAAAAACAAATATAGATTAAAAGACAGAGCAGTTATGGTCAGAGTGGTCAGGGTGAGAAGGCCTTTCTAAATAGATGAGTTTTGAGTTTAGATTTGAAGTGTGGGAGTGAGTGTGTGTGTTAATTAAATACATACAAGAAAATTAAACGTGAAATGCATAAAGAAAACAAGCCAAGTAAACTCCGAAGTATTATGAAACTGTAACAGCACCATCTAATGGTCAAAAGGTGAACTGCTACCGGTTTAGTCAACCGTTACAATAACCAAGACTAAAACTACAACTAAAACTAGGACTAAAACCAGGACTAAAACTAGGACTTTAACCAGGACAAAAACCAGGACTATTACCAGGAATAACACCTGAACTAAAAGCAGGACTATGACCAGGACTAAAACCTGGACTAAAATTAGGACTAAAACCAAGACTAAAACCATAACTAAAACGAAGACAAAAACTAGGAGTAAAACTAGGATTCAAACCAAGACTAAAACCAGGAAGAAAACCAAGACTAAAACCAGGACTAAAACCAAAATTAAAACCAGGTCTAAAAACAGGAACAAAACATGGACTAAAACCAGGACTAAAACCAGGGGTAAAACCAGGACTATAACCAAGACTATAACAAACACTAAAACTGAGACTAAAACCAGGAAAAAAAAAGACGACTAAAACAAACACTAAAACAACAACTCTGAACAGGACTATAATGAGGAGTAAAACCAGGACTATAACAATACTAAAACTACAACTAAAACTAGGACTAAAACAAGGACTAAAACTAGAACTTTAACCAGGACTAAAACCAAGACTATAACGAGGAGTAAAACTAGGACTAAAACCAGGACGAAAACCAGGACTATTACCAGGAGTAACACCTGAACTAAAAGCAGAACTAACACCAGGAGTAAAACTAGGATTAAACTGTGTCTAAAACCACGACAAAAAACAGAACTATAACCAGGACTATAACCAGGATGAAAACCAGGACTAAAACAAGGATAAAAAAACAGGACTATAACCAGGACTAAAACATTGTTTAAAACCAAGATTTAAACCAAGAATAAAACCAGGAGTAAAACCAGGGCTAAAACCAAGACTAAAACCATGACAAAAATGAGGATTCTAACCAGGATTATAACCGGGACTATAACCAGGACTAAATCCTGGACTGTAACTAGAACTAAAATTAGGACTACAACCAGAACTAAAACTAGGCCATAACAAGTACTAAATCCTGGACTATAAACAAGGACTAAATCCAGGACTAAAACTAGGACAGACACCAAGACTAAAGTAATTCCTTACTTTAGTCTTGACATAAACTAAAACCAGGACAATAACCAAGATTAAAACCAGCACTACAACCAGTAGTAAAATTAGGACGAAAACCAGTACTAAAACCAGTACTAAAACCAGGTCCAAAACTAGGACTCAAATCTGACTAAAACCAGAAATAAAACCAGGACTATAAACAGAAGTAACATCAGAATTAAAACCAGAACTATAACCAGGACTATAACCAAGACTAAAACTGCGACTTAAACCAGGACTTTAACCAGGACTAAAATCAAGACTTTTACCAGGATGAAAACCTGGACTAAAACCAGGCTATAAAACGAGTACTATATCCAGGACTAAAACCAGAAACCTGGACTAAAACCAAGACTACATCCAGGACTTAAACCAGCATTAAAACGATATTTACGTTTGTAACTACGGTTCTATGAATCCCAGATGGCCACCAGAGGCGGTGCTTCAAGCACTGGATGATCACTCTTGCACATATGAAGATTGAGATTTAATAACAACAAATTCACCTATTACCTTCCCGTGACCCAAGTGAGGCTATATAGTCACGTGACTCCGGAAGCACAGTCCCTTAACCTTCTTGCGAGGGCACGAGGATTCCGAGGGACAAAGACCTCTGGCAGTCATCCGGGATTCATAGAACTGTAGTTACATATGTAACGTTTGTTCTATTTCATCCCTTCTGACTGCCAGAGGTGGTGCTTCAAGCACTGGATGGCTTGTAACATCATGGTCACAAGGAATCCACAGACCACGTCAAGCAAAATGTACCCCATAGCGAAGCATGATGCTGGCATAGCACTCCATCCAGAGGATGGGGGACCACTACATTCACCCGGTAAAATCTGGCAAACGTGGAGGGTGAGGTCCAAGAGGCCGCAGCACAGATCACATTCAGGGGAACTCCATGTACAGCAGCCCAGGAGGTAGAAAGGCCCCTGGTTGAATGGCATCTTACACCTTCGGGCATCAGCCGCCCCTGTGAGGCATAAGCATGTTTAATGGTCTCTACAACCCACCGAGACAGGCGCTGTGTAGAAAGAGCCCGGCCCTTACGTGGACCAGCATAACACACAAACAGACTTTCCAACCATCGCATACCTGCCGTAACCTGTATGTAAGCCTCCAATGAGCGAACAGGTCATAAAGGTTCTGTGGTAGATTCTGTGCCAAACCTCGCCAACTGGAGTGGTTGGGCATTACCTGTAGAAGATAACACCTTAGGGAGGAAAGAGACATTAGGCCAGAGAGTTACACCTGAGCCATCAGCATGCCACCTACAGCAGAACTCATTGACAGACAGACCCTGCAGTTCACCCACACACTTAACCGAAGCAATGGCGAGGAGAAATGCAGTTTTAAATGACAGCCACTTAATGTCTGTGTCGTGACACTAGGCATGAGGGACCAAAAATACCGAACTCAAGGAATTTTCAACAGTGTTTATTTACAAGGTGAGTGTTGACAAATGACGGTAGATCAGACGGTGTGTTGGGAGCAGGGAGTAGCCTGTGTCCGGGGGAAAACGTAAGGAGCTGGATCCGAGACGGACGGTACCAGTGCAGGGAAGCAGAGTCGAAGGCGGGAGTGCTGAGCTGGTCCAAGGAGCGGGATCTGGTGAGGAGCAAAGGCAATCCGGTAAGCACGTAAGAAATGCAAAGAAAAAACATGAACAAAGCCGAGCAAGCCGATTCACGTGGACACGCAGACGATCTGGCGCTGAGTGTCGGATCCTGACTCCTCTTATCCCCCGCAGGTGCAGCTGATGGTTGCTTCCAGATGTGCACGGGAGGAGCCAAGATCTCCGCCCAGGTTCAGACTCAGACACGTGAAGGAGGGGGAAAGGATAAGTGAGGCAGGACAGACCAGGATCATGACAGTCTGCCTGGGCAATAGGCTCAAATGGATGAGCCCGCAGAATCTCCAGGACCAACAAAAGGTCCCATCATGGAGCCACTGGCCATGTAAGTGGGTGAAGCCATCTGGCACCTTTCAAGAAACGGGAAACATTCTTATCACTGCCCACAGTGCAACCATTCACGCCACTGTGCCAGCAAGATATTGCAGCCACATATACCTTTAATGTTGAAGGCGACAGACCACGATCCAAAAGTTCCTGTAAAAACTCCAAGAGAGCAGAGACTGAACCGCGCACCGCATCTTGTCCACGTCCCCTGCACCATTCCTCAAATAGCTTCCACCTATTTGTGTACAGCCGCCACGTCAACGGTGCCCAGGCATTACAGATTGTATGTCCTATTCCCACAGCATACTCTGAGAATGTGACACCGGGCCCTGCAGAGGCCACACCCAGAGTTGGAAGAGATCGGGATGGGGATGCAGTATCCGTCCCCCCAGCTGGAACAAGTGGTCCATTCTAGCGGGAAGGCACATTGGAGAGCTGCAGCAGAGTCTGTGCAGAAGCGGGAACCATATCCTCACTGGCCAGAATGGAGCCACCAGCAGTAGCTTGTGTCCTCGTCTCTCAGAGAGAACCAGAGAGGGCAATGGGTTGCTTCCCGCGCCCTGCCGAAGACCCTCCAGATGGTGCAGACCACCTCTGGGTGAAGCTTCCATTCCCCCGGCAAGAAAGTCTGGCGAGAGAGGAAATCTGCCACCTGATTGCGCATCCCCGGAAAATAGGCTGCTCTCAGGCTGGCAAAATGGATGGACGCCCACATGAGAAGCTGCCGTGTTCTCTGTGTGGGATTCACCGATCTGGTCCCTCCCATGTGATTTATATGGTAAACCACTGACTTTTTGTCGGAACGTACAAGCACATGCCTGCCCAGCAATTTTGGCAGAAAATGGTGCAGTGCCAAGTGTACAGCCATTAACTCCAGCACATTTATGTGTTCCCCGATCAGGCTTGAGGTCCATGTCCCTTGTATCACCTGACCTTGCCGCGTTGCACCCCAATCCATGGAGGATGCATCCGTATACACAACTTCCCTCTGTGACAGTAGAGACCCCAATGGGACGCTCTGTAGGACCCAACGTCTGTCCCGTGACGAGACCAGATTGCTCTTTTCCATATTCACACACAGACCCAAACGGCTCACATGATCGAGTACAAGCTCTGTGTTGCGAATGGCCTGGTCGCGGCTGAGTGCACAAATCAACCAGTCGTCGAGGTAAGGTAGCATCTTCAAACCCCGCACCTGCAGAGGAGACAAGTGACAAGTGAACACCCTGGGTGATAGGGGCAGCCCAGACGGGAGGACCCTGAACTGAAAATATCTCCCCTGAAAAGCAAAGCGAAGGAACTTCCAATGATTATGTGGGATCGGTACATGAAAATAAGCATCCTTCAGATCTATGGTCGTGAACCATACACCTGGGGAAAGTGTTTGAAGCACCTCTGAGGTGTGTAGCCCCCCCCCCCACACACACACACACACACACACACCAGGACAAAAACGAGCATTATAGCCAGGATTATTACCAGGACTATAACCTGGAGTAAAACCAGAACTAAAATCAGGACTAAAGATAGGACTAAAACCAGGAATAAAATCAGGACTAAAACCAGGACTAAAACTAGGACTAACACCAGGACTTAATCCAGGAATAAAACCAGGATTATAATCAGGAATAAAACTACAATTAAAACCTGGACTAAAATTAGGACTATAATGAGGAGTAAAACTAGGACTAAAACCTAGACTAAAACCAGGACTAAAACCAAGACTAAAACAAGGACTAAAACCACAAGTAAAACCAGGACTAAAACTAAGACAAAAAAAAGAAAACCTCCACTAATAAAACCAGGATTATAACATGGACTATAACCAGGAGTAAAAACAGGACTAATATCAGGAATTTGACTAGGACTCACACCAGGACTAACACGAGGATTAAAACTATGTCTAAAAGCAAGACTAAAAACACGAGGAAAACCAGAAAACTAAAACAAGAAATGTAACCAGGACTAAAACCTGTACTAAAACTAGAACTAAAAAAGAATACTAAAACCAGGACTAAAACCATAACTAAAACCAAGACAAAAACTAAGAGTACAACCAGGATTCAAAGCAAGATTAAAACCAGGACTAAAACAAAGACTAAAATCAGGACTAAAACCAAGTATAAATCCAGGACTATGACCAAGACTATAACCAGGATTAAAACCAGGAAGAAAACCAAGACTAAATCTAGGACTGAAACCAGTAGTAAAACCAGGTTGAAAACCAGGACTAAAACCAGGTCTAAAACACAAAAAAAAACATGGACTGAAACCAGGACTAAAATCAGGACTAAACAGTGACTAAAACCAGGACTATAACCAGGACTAAAATCAGGTTAAAATCAGAACTAAACACTGACTAAAACCAGGACTCAAACCAGAACTAAAACCGGGACTAAAACGGAGACTAAAACAAGAACTAAAACCAGGACTTTAACGAACACTAAAACCAGGACTTAAACAAGTATTAGAACCAGGACCAAAACCACTACTATAACAAGTATTAAAACCAGGACCAAATCCAGGACTAAAACCAATGCTTAAACCAAGATTAAAACTAGGACTAAAACCACAGGAGTATAAGAGTATAAGACCATAACAAAGACTAAAACTGCAATTAAAACCAGGACAAAAACCATGACTAAAACCAGGACTAAAACCAAGACTAAAACCACAAGTAAAACCAGGACAAAAAACCAAGACAAAAACCCTAAGACAAAGACTAAAATAAGTACTCTGAACAGGACTAGAACAAGCAGTAAAACCAGGACTAAATCCAGGACTTTAACCAGGACTAAAACCAAGACTATAACAAAGAGTAAAAGTAGGACTAAAACCAGGACTAAAACCAAAATTAAAACCAGGACTTTAACCAGGACTAAAACAAGGACTATTACCAGGAGTAACACCTGGACTGAAAGCAGGACTATGACCAGGTCTAAAACCAGGACTAAAACCTGGACTAAAATCAGGACTAAAACCAAGACTAAAACCAGGACTAAAAACCAAAACAAAACAACCAGGAAGAAAACCTCGACTAAAACCAGGAGTAAAACTACAACTAAAAACAGGACTTTAACCAGGATTAAAACATGGACTATAACCAGGACTAATATCAGGAATTTGACCAGGACTAAGACTAGGATTAAAACTATGTCTAAAACCCAGACTAAAACCACGACGAAAACCAGCACTAAAACAAGGACTGTAACCAGGACTAAAACCAGGATGAAAACCTTGACTAAACCCAGAATAAAAAAAAACAAGACTATAACCAGGACTAAAACCTGGTTTAAAACCCAGGACTAAAACCAGGACTAAAACCATGACTAAAACCATGACTAAATCCAGGACTAAAACAAGGATTGTAACCAGTACTATAAACAGGGCTATAATCACGACTAAAACCATGACTAAAACTAGGACTAAAACGAGAATTTAAACCAAGACTAAAACCGGGACTAAAACCGGGACTAAAACCAGGACTAAAACCCAGAACTTAAACTAGGCTATAGGAAGGACTAAAACCTGGACTATAAACAAGGACTAAATCCAGGACTAAAACCAGGACTAACACCAAAACCAGCACTAAAACTGGGAGTAAAAAAGCACTAAAATCAGAACTAAAACCAGTACTAAAACCAGGTCTAAAACTAGGACTCAAACCTGGACTAAAAGTAGGACTAAAACCAGGACTATGACCAGGACTAACACCAGTATTAAAACCAGGACAATAACCAGGAGTAACACCGGGATTACAGCCAAGACTTTAACCAGGACTAAAACGAGGACTTTTACTAGGATGAAAACCTGGACTAAAACCAGGATATAAAACCAGGACTACATGCAGGACTAAATCCAGGTTTAACACCAGGACTTAAACCAAGACTACAACCAGGACTAAAACCAGTATTAAAACCAAGACTAAAACGAAGATTATAACCAGGACTATAACCAGGACTAAAACCAGGACTAAAATTAGGACTAAAACCGGTACTAAAAACGGGACTAAAACGAGGGTTCTAACCAGTACTAAAACCAGGATTATTACCAGGGTTATTCCCAGGACTATAACCTGTATTAAAACAAGCACTAAAAAAAAAGACTAAAACAAGGACACTGAACAGGACTATAAGGAACAATACTAAAACTACAACTAAAACCACGACTAAAACCAGGACTACTAGGAGTAACACCTGGACTAAAAGCAGGACTATGACCAGTTCTAAAACCAAGACTAAAACCAAAATTAAAACCAGGACTAAAACTAAGACTAAAACAAGGACGACAACTAGGACAATAACTAGGACTAAAACCAGGACTATAACCACGACAAAACCTGGCCTAAAACCAGGACTAAAGTCAAGACTAAAACCAGGACTAAAACCAAGACTAAAACCAGGATTAAAACCAAGACATAAAACTAGGAAGAAAACCGGGGCTAAAACCAGGAGCAAAACCACGACTAAAACCAGGACTTTAACCAAGATTAAAACATGGACCATAACCAGGAGTAAAACCAAGACTAATATCAGAAGTTTGACCAGGACTAACACCAGGACTAAAATTAGGACTAAAACTATGTCTAAAACCAAGACTAAAACCAAGACTAAAACCAAGACTAAAACCATGACGAAAACCAGAACTAAAACAAGGACTGTAACTAGGACTAAAATCTGGACTAAAACCAGGACTAAAACCATGACTAAAACAAAGACAAAAATTTGGTGTAAAACCACGATTCAAACCAAGACTAAAACCAGGACTAAAACCAAGACTAAAATCAGGACTAAAATCAAGACTAAATCCTGGACTAAAACCAGGACTAAAATATTGACTACAACTAAGAATAACACTAGGACAAAAATGAGAACTAAAACCAAAACTAAAACCAGGACTAAAACCAGGACTAAAACTAGGACTAAAACCAGGACTAAAACCAGGACTAAAACTAGGACTATAACCAAGACTATGATCAGAACTATAACCAGGACTAATACCAGGACTAAAACCAAGACTAAAACCAGCACTAAAACCAGGACTAAAACCAGAACTAAAGCCACGTCTATACCCAGGACTAAAACTAGGACTACAACCAAGACCAGGAGTATAAACAGTCTCGGTGGAACCTAACTGCAGCTTATCATTTTCTCTAAGTATTTTATTTTTTCAGCATATCTTTTTTAACTTTCTGCCTGCCCTTATTTGTATTTGTATTTATTCAGTGTGTTTTATGTTGCACAAGTTCCTAGTTTGTGTGTTCACAGACGATGGCAATAAAAGTCTTCTGATTCTGATTCTGAGGTCTATAAGTAGGACTAAAACCATGACTAAATCTGGACCTAAAACTAGCATTAAATCCGGGATTAAAACCAGGACTATGACCAGGACTAAAACCAGGACTTTGACTAGAAGTAAAACCAGGACTAAAACCAGGACTATAACAGGACTAAAACCAGGACTATAACCAAGACTAAAATCAGGCTTAAAACCAGGGCTAATACCAGGACTAAAACCAAGACTAAAACCAGCACTATAACCAGGACTAAACCCAGGACTAAACCCAGGACTAAACCCAGGACTAAAACCAGGACTAAAACCAGGATGAAAACTAAGACTAAACTCAGGATAAAAAATAGGACCATAACCAGGACTTAAACCTGGTTTAAAACCAGGATTAAAACCAAGACTAAAACAAGACTAAAACCACAACAAAAACTAAGACTAGAATGAGGATTATAACCAGTGCGAAAAAAAACAGGATTATAACCAGGATTACAACCAGGACTATAACCTGGAGTAAAACCAGGACCAAAACCAGGACTAAAACCAGGACTTAATCCAGGACTAAAACCAGGACATAAACCAGGACCTTAACCAGGACTAAAACCAAGGCTATAACGAGGAGTAAAACCAGGACTAAAACCAGGACTTTGACCAGGACTAAAATCAGAACTATTACCAGGCCTAAAACCAGGACTATAAACAGCTGTTGAGGCCTGTGCGGCAGGTGCACTTACCTGGTTTCCCACGGTGCGGTCTGGGGGACTATATAAGCGCTCCCTTTCTCATTGCTCCCCCTTTGCTCACATGCATTTCCGGGTCCCTGTGTAGGCAGCTTTGTCCTCCATGCCCAGGTAAAGTCCCAATCTGTTACTCTTCATTCATGAAAATATCCACATTCCTAAATCATCGCTTCTTTTAGTGCCGCCGTCTGACTGCAGCTCGGCATCGCTTCACTTTCACCACACGCTGAACTTCGTAGCGCGTTCACGTGCGCCACAGGTAATTAATATCCACTACTCCTGTCCATTCACAAAACCATTTACACTAAGTCGATGTTTCATGTAGTTCCTCTGCTTGGCTGTAACATTGCACCTTGGGCCAAGTGCACGTCACTGTGTGCCTCCATCTGCAGTTACCGATAATGCCCCGTGAGACCTCTTCATTCATAAAATCCCCAAATTCTTACGAGTGTGTCCCTTGTAGTCCCACTGCTCGGCTGTACTCGCGGTACCAGGTCAATTACGCACAGTGGTGAGTTTTCATCAATAAAGGTAAACGCATCCCAAGTGTAATTTCAACTTAAAGCATGCATCCTCTAACTATTAATTTGTGTAGCTGGCATTGTGGCAAGGACGACACGAGACATCTTGCGTCTCATTGCAAACTCCCAAAAGTGAGCTGCGTAAAGTGGACTCCCAGCCATCAACCCTGGGATTGTGTGTTCATCCTACTCACCCAGCGGTATATGTCCCTCCTTAGTTGGGTTCAGTCACATTGAGCTGTAGGACTAATGCCAATTCCCCATTCATTTTAGGTGTCATCAGTGGTCAGCAGCGGCACAGGGCACGCCACCTCTGCTGCTTTGCTTTGTTCTGCTTTGTCTTTCTGCTTTTTACCTCTTTGCTTTGCCTTTTTTTTTTTTTTTTTTTTTTTTTGCTCTGCTGAACTTAGTTTAAGATGGCCCAATGTGAGATCGCCTTTAGTGGTGCTGTTCTGGGCTGGGCTCGGGCTGGTGCACCTGAGCTCGGCGCACCTGTACATGGTCTGGCAGGCGGTGGGTTTGGGCTTGGTAAACTTTTAATGAATTGAATGAGTCTACAGTGAAACCGGATTTTATGTGTTGTAGTCATTGCTAATGAAATTAAAACACTCTTTCCTTTTAATATGTAAAATAAACATGACGTAAATTAAATGGAACCTGGCTCTTTCATCTTTTTATGCTTACCTGTGTGGCTTATACTTACAGTCTAGTCCCCAAACTAGATTTGGGGTGGCGTTGTTGCAACACTTATATTTATTAGTACTATCTCAAATTCTTAACCCCTCGATTGCCACATAGGACTAAAACCAAGGACTAAAACCAGTATTAGAACCAGGTCTAAAATCAGGACTCAAACCTGGACTAAAACTAGGACTTTTACCTGGATGGAAGCTTGGACTAAAACCAGGATATAGAACCAAGACTACAACTAGGATTCAACCCAGTATTAAAACCAGGACTAAAATGAGGGTTCTAACCAGTACTAAAACCAGGATTATTACCTGGATTATAACCAGGACTATAACCTGGACCAAAACCAGGACTAAAACTAGGACATAAACCAGGACCTTAACCAGGACTAAAACCAAGACTAACGAGGAGTAAAACCAGGACTAAAACCAGAACTATTACCAGGCTTAAAACCAGGACTATAACCAGGATGAAAACTAAACCCAGGATAAAAAACAGGACTATAACCAGGACTAAAACAAGGATTGTAACCAGGACTATCACCAGGACTAAAACGAGGACTAAAAACAGGCTATAGCAAGGATTAAAACTAGGACTAACACCAGAAATAAAATAAGGAGTAAAATCAGTCTGATCTGAAACTAGGACTCAAACCTGGACTAAATCTAGGACTAACACCAGGATTAAGACTACAACAAGGACTACAACCAGGACTTTAACCAGGACTAAAACAAGAACTTTTACCAGGATGAAAACCTGGACTAAACCCGGGATATAAAACCAAGACTACAACCAGCACTAAAACCAGGACAAAAACTAGGACTAAAACCAGGATTATAACCTGGAGTAAAACCTGGAGTAAAACTAGGACTAAAACCTGGACTAAATCAGGACTAAAACCAGGAGTGTAACCAGGACTAAAATGAGGTCAAAATATGGACTAAAACCAAAAGTAAAACCAGGACAAGAGTGAATTTAAAAAGTGAAAGGTGTCAGTGAGAGCTTCCTGTTCATAGGTGCCATTTTGAGAAATTATTTTCCATTTAAAAGGTGTATTAAATGTTTTAAACTATTTTGTTTTGTATATGTATATCAGCCAATAGAATGTGGTTTTCAACATCAAATGGAAGTGCGTACTTTTCTAATCCATGTGTCTTATGTGTGTAATTCCTCCAGGTAGTTTCATAGTGGTCCATGGGTGTATACTAGTTCATATGGCCTAATACTGATACAGCTCCAGATTATTCTAAAGCTTTTCAGGAAAGTTTCATGTCTGTCCTCGAAATGTATGTATTGTTACCTGCTCAAATGAGTATCTTGTTTCAATATTAGTTTTAGTCTCGATTAGTATCAGATTTTTGATACTTTTGACATCTATATTTCCCAGAAGACTGCCAGGTACAAAAGAGCAGAATACGCAATAATGACCCTCAATCACACATGCACTAGTCCCAGAATGTTCCAGGGTCTGCTCTGTTCACACTTGTGCATATGACATGTTAGACTACTCATTTCACAAAAACATGGTTAACATAATTAATTTATTTTATGTTACTAAAAATCTTTCATAGTTCATTTGTAGATTTTTATTTATTTTATTTTTTATTGTGATGAAGTTTATAATTTTACTAGTTTTTGTTTTGTTTTTTTGTTTGTTTGTTTTTTAAATAATTTTACAAGTTTTACAAAAACTTGCCTCAGCTATTAAGCTACTTGTAGGCTATAGCTGTTTTTCAACCAGTATGGGAGCACATCTTACTGCTACTTCTGAAATATGGCTGCAAGATTAATTGCAAAGAACACAATTAGCAAATCAAAAAAGCAGCTTATTGAAGTCCCACAATTAACTCCACAATCAACAAAATCTCCTGTCTTATTAAATTGCAGTAGTTTAGATCTGTACAAATATGTTCTGAAATGTCCCTGTGTGTCAATTGCCCTCCCTGTGTGTCCCATGCCCTCTCTGTGTGTCAGATGCCCGCCCTGTGTGTCAGATACCCTCCCTATGTGTCAGATGTCCCTCCTATGTTTCCATGGGGTCTTATTCTGCAACAAAACTGTTCATCCTGTATTTTAAATTTGTACAAACATATTCTCAAATGTGATTTGTGTATTCGTTTCTCTGTTCATATGCGTTTAAAATGGGAACTTTGCTTGACAGAAAAATTGCAATTAGATATTTTTCGCAAACATTGAAAATATAGTTCACTCCTGTTTTTGGTTTTTTTTTTCCTTTTTTTTTATTTAAATCACTCTTGAAAAAAATCTCAAAACAAGCACAACCCATGTTGTCAATTTGATGTCTCTTATGGTTGCATGACTGATTGTGGAGTGGTAACAGTTTTAGCAGTGTGTTGATATGGAGCACATGATGGAGTGAGGAAGAGGGAGGAGGAGAGGAAGAGGAGGAGGAGGGGGGAGAAGGGGGTGTGGAGTTGTCATGGAAACAGCCTCAGTTATGTAACGTGCCTCACTGCAGAGTAAACAAAGAGTGCAGTGTCCCTCTTAAACAGGAGTAGGAGTCAAGGTCGAATCATGAGGTTTGAATGTGACTGAATATGACACTGAAAACCTGAAAGTAGGCTTACATCATAGCACATGCATAGGCCTACAGTACATGCATAGGCCTTCAACACATGTATAGGCCTACTGCACATGCATAGGCTTACTGCACATGCATATACCTACAGTATATACTTAGCTCTACAACACTTGCATAGGCTTACAGTAGTGTACACACATTGGCCTACAGCATAGCAAACGCATTGTTCTACTGCACACATAGGTCTACAGCACATGCATAGGCCTACAACACGTGCATAGGCCCACAACACACGCATAATGCATAGGAATCACACCATTAGTTCATGATTACTTCAACCAGTAGCTAATACTTTTTTGTAAACACTTCTTAAGTGAAGACTATCTGGACTTAATTACATTTTTGTCAATGTACTATACCAGCCATTATCTAAACATGGATACAAAACATCTGGATGCATGTTACATTTTTCAGAACATTTACAAATACAATTGAAATCTGTCTTGTCTTATAAACATCTTATTATGAACACATGTATGTAACAAATGTATAGCAGCCTTCTGGTTTGTTAAGTCTTACCTTTAAATATTTAAAAATATAAAATAAATATATAAATAACTATAATTTAACAGTAAATGTGCCTTATCAAATAGGGTTTTCATATTTTTGTGACCTTTTTAAATGTCTTTTTAAATTAGTCATGTCCCTGTACATGCAGCAGCCTGATACAGAATATGCTCTTCTTTAGGCACCAGTGGTTGCCCCTATAGGCCTGTACAGTTACTTCAGTGTCCTGTAAAATTACTGCAGTTACTTCAGTGTTCTGTGTTCCTGATTCAGACCTATTCTTAGATTTTATTCTTAAGATTTGTACCTTTTACAAGTTTTATTTTTTCATAATGCACAAACTTTTCAATGTACATTTTTAAAACAAAGAATGTATTAAACATTCTTCCATTATTTAGTTTTAAAAGGAATTAGCTTTGCTGAATCTTTCAGAGTTTTGCTCTTTTGTTCTACCTCAGCATCTTCAGAAATGCCAATGTGCGCTGGTGGAAAACACTGATAGCTTCACAGCTCTACTAGGTTGCATCTGTTGTTTGTATTTTCCTGGGATGACTATGTACAGTTCGGCAATTGGAGCAGTAATGACAACTATATTACGGTCCACTCCATATTTTTTGAAGATCCGAGTCATGGTGCCATCTCGCTTGAAGATCTTCAAAATGTCCTGGTCCCTGGCCACCACTTGCCTTGGACTTTGAGCTATAAATAAATAAAGTGGAAAGAATAAAGAAAGAATATTTTAAATAGCAGTGTTCTACACTAATTTATCATTTACTCACATTCTAACATCCTAATTCTTCATTGGGATGATTTTAAAAGTATGTTTCGTAACTGTCAGGGAAAACATAGCAAGGAACCAAACAAGTTCCTAGTTTGCTTATACGCTTTAACACATCATAATGAGATGAAAACAGCCCATAGCTGCCATTAACATAATTTGTAATGAGGCCAAATAGATTTTGCAGGGTACAGCAGGTTTAACTGTAGTATGGATAGATCGAGATAGATGGAGTTCAATATGTTGGCATGCATAGGAAAAGGGGCAATGAAATTTTTATTCGACCTCAATTTGTTAACGTCAAGGTCATGTGAGTGTGAATGTTTGGAACGTTGCACACATACCTACTGCCAAACCTTGCCTAGACTCAGAAAACAAAAACTCTGCAAATTTTGGTGTCGAAGAAGCAATGGGTAAAATGCACAAAGTATTAAAAGTAACATTTTACCTCTCTAACAATCCACTTTCAGTGACAGTAACTTTGTCTTTTCTCTTCTTGATTTTGTCGGCTGATGAATTCTCAGTATTATTTTCTGATGATGTTGCGTTTGAAACCCAAGTCTAAAATACACTAAACTGCTGTTAAATATTAAAAAAATAATAATCTTTGCATGTCAGTGAAAGCATTAGACGTGGGGTCAGACAGGCTCACAGATCAACTATTAAGATGGACAAGGGTCTAAGATGGACAACAGCCATGGACATGGAGGCGACAGATCTGCTCACCTTCTGTTCCTGCTTGAGGGAGTTAAAATGCAACTCTTCTTTTCCCATTCTTTCAAAATTTTCAGGGTATGATTGTTTGTTTTTGTTTTTTTTAATTGCTGTTTTGCCCTAGCTGCTTAATTCTGTCACATGCACAAACGCAACTCACCTGTATGGTAGGGTAAGAGTTAGGGTCAGACAGGTTGACTGGTCAGGTGAACAGGGGGCTTCAAGATGGACAAGGATCTTCAAGATGGACAAGGGTTGTATCGTAGGAGCACACACACACAACTCACTTGTATGATAGGGTGACAGGTCAAAACAGGTTCACAGTTCAGGTCAAGGGGCGTCTTCAAGATGGTCAAGTATTGTATGGTACTAGTAACAGTAGCATTAGTGGAAGTAGTATTGTAGGGTAAGACATAGTGTCAGACGGGTTCTCACTGAGGTCAGGTGAATGGGGACTTCAAGATGGACGGGGATGTATGTTAGGTGTAATTGTAATAGTAGCTTTAGCATTAGTAGCAGTAGCATTCATATTATTATTATTATTATAGGGCAACACAGGGTCAGACAGGGCTCTTACTCAAGTCAGGTAAAGGCAGAGCTTCAAGATGAATGAGAGTTATACAGTAGTAATGGTAGCTATAGCTGCGGCCTTGGTGTTAGTGGCCATAGTACTATTTCAGGGTGAGACGTAGGGTCAGACAGGCTCACACATCAACCATCAAGATGGAAAAAGTGTCTAAGATGGACGATGGCCTTGAAAATGGAGAAGACAGTCCTGCTCACCTTCTGTTCTTGTTTGAGATAAAATACAACTCTTCTATTTCCATTCTTTCAAAGTTTTCATTGTATGAGAGCCGATTCCCACTTGTCTCTTTACGATACGCCACCGCAAATGTCATTTCAACAAAGTGCCAGCCTTAACAATGGATAGCTGCAGATTGCACTAGTGAGCAGCAGATTTTTTTTTTTCAAATTAATTCCAAAATGTCTGCACAAACATGCTGAGTCCCACGTGTATCACTGTAAATAAAACTGTACTTGTGGTGGTAAAAACAGGGGTAGATCAGAGAAATGGCGACTTGCATGTTTGAGTAATCTTTACTCTCCTGCATTCCTTAATTACTCTAAATACATCTTTAAGAGGTTAAATCAGAAGGAAAACAAGAATAGCATGGTTAAAAGCTCTAAAATGTCAGTTTTGCACAGTATGTATCCATTTGCCTGTGATTCTCAGTTGTATAATGTTCACACTTAAAGTGCTTAAATGAGAGTTAAGAACTAAAAGAGTATCCTCCCTGAGCTGGACTTAGTGTGAACTTCCTGAGTGCTACCCATGTCAGACTGCACACATGTCCACAGAGCTGCTGCCATGAGACAGAGGAGTCCCACTCACCTGCTGCAGCTGCACCTGTGGCCCCTGTGGAGTCTGGGTGTCCTGCATAAAGTGACGGCTACTGTACCACCAGATCCACATTCGCTGTGTTCACAAAGTAGTCACTAGAGAAAACACACAAGTTACAGCTAATGCGTTTGAATAGAATTTTTATTTTTACAAAACTAGTGTCGAATTAATTCATTCATCTATTCAAACGTTCACTTCAGTGTATTCTCTAAAAAGCAACTATTACATGTATTGTTTCATGTTTTAATGTTTATCACATTAAGCTTATAATTCAGAAAGGTTGATATTATAAAGCTGGTCACATTCTAGAGTAAAAGTGAAATATTACATAATATGAATAAAAATGAATGAAGGATTTCACTGTTAGGTGCAATACCTTTTACACGTGTATTTGAGCAAAATGTGTCTTGCCCCAATAAAGGTATATTGTATAAGCAGCTCTGGAGGTCAAAATAAGTACGCGGTGTGCTGTCTGCATTGAATTAGAAAGCATTTTATTGTCCGATATTCAGGAAGTGCATATTAGCATGCTTGTTTTTAGCTTTACCATCACGGCAAAACTCTGCACTTGCAGTGAATAATTGGGATGCTGAGAATGTATGAGGTAAGTGATGAAGAACTTTGGACCACCGCAAACTGTTTAAAATTAACTGATTTGTTTTTTTTCACATTTTTAAGAGTAAAAATCTGGTACAGAGGCTTTAAATTGTTTAAATGTGATGTTTCTTCTTAATAATTGCTAACTAACATGAAAATTTGATATGTGCTTCAGGCCTATTTAATTTTCAAGAAAATATGAATAAATGAAGTATTCATGAACTATGGCATCAGGCGACTGTACTGAATATACAGTTATATTTAAAGGTTACACCAACACTCACCTGAAATATATCAAATATCAAATGTATTAAGGGCCTGAGCGTGAATTTTGCAAAGAGAACGAGTCAGCAGGATGGAAAAAAAAAATCACTCATCATAATCTTTTGACATCTTCTCCAACATTTGTAAAAGGGAGCATTTTTAGCTTTGGAGGATGCAGACAGCCTAATAATACAAACGTGTGAATGCAAAAAACAAAACAAAAAAAAACAATGCATGTTTGAGTATTTCAGTAATCTCTATTTGAAGCCTCCTTACAGTTGGCTGTAACATTTTGTGCAATGTTCTGCCCACAAGCCTGCATCATCCATGCTCCCACAATTCTCCATAAAAACTACAGCTGGACAAACCTGATGTGATGTGCAGTGATCTCATTAGCGGGGTACAGAATCAGAATCAGAATCAGAATCAGAAGACTTTTATTGCCATAGTCTGTGAACACAGTTCACAAACTAGGAACTTGATACGGTGAAAAAGTGCAACATAAACACACTGAATAAATACAAATACAAATAAGAGCATGCACAAAGTTAAAAAGATATGCTTAAAAAAAATCAAATGAAATACTTAAAGGGAAAAAATATGTACAATAGCAGCATCAGAACAACAGTGCAAAGTGGCTTATTAAAGTGACCGGTGTTATAAAGTGTCCAGTTTAGTGCAGATATTATAGAGTGTTCATGAGACAAACAGCAGAGGGGAAGAAACTGTTCTTATGGCGAGAGGTTCTGGTCCCAATGGACCGTAGCCTCCTGCCAGAGGGAAGTGGCTCAAATAGTCCATGTCCAGGGTGAGAGGTGTCAGCTGCTATACGGCCTGCTCGCCCCCGAGTCCTGGAGACGTACAGGTCCTGTATAGATGGAAGGCTGCAGCCAATCACCTTCTCAGCAGAGCGCACAATGCGCTGCAGTCTCTGTCTGTCCCTGGCAGTGGCCCCAGCGAACCACACAGTGATGGAGGAGGTGAGGATGGACTCAATGATGGCCGTGTAAAACTGCACCATCATCTGGACTGGCAGCTTGCGTTTCCTCAGCTGCCGCAGGTGGAACATCCTCTGCTGGGCTTTCTTGATGAGGGAGCTGATGGTCGGCTCCCACTTGAGATCCTGGGTGATGCAGGTGCCCAGGAAGCGGAAAGAGTCCACAGTGGTGATGGGGGAGTCCGTCAGGGTGAGGGGAGGCAGGGGGGCTGTGACTTTCCTGAAGTCCACGATCATCTCCACTGTCTTCTGGGCGTTGAGCTCCAGGTTGTTGCTGCTGCACCAGGACACCAGCCGGTCCACCTCCCTCCTGTAGGCAGACTCATCGCTGTCCGAGATGAGTCCGATGAGGGTGGTGTCATCCGCAAACTTAACCAGTTTGACGGAGTCGTGGCTGGAGGTGCAGCAGTTGGTGTACAGGGAGAAGAGCAGGGGAGAAAGTACACAGCCCTGTGGAGATCCTGTGCTGATAGTCCGAGTGTCCGAGACATTCTTCCCCAGCCGCACGCGCTGTCTCCTGTCCGTCAGGAAGTCAGTGATCCACCTGCAGGTGGAGTCAGGCACGTTGAGCTGAGCGAGCTTGTCCTGGAGCAGAGCAGGGAGGATGGTGTTGAATGCAGAGCTGAAGTCCACAAACAGGATCCTGGCGTAGGTTCCCGGGGAGTCCAGATGCTGGAGGATGAAGTGAAGGGCCAGGTTAATGGCGTCGTCCACAGACCGATTGGCTCTGTAGGCAAACTGCAGAGGGTCCAGGAGGGGGGAGGTGAAGGACTTGAGGTGGTGCAGGACCAGGCGCTCAAATGACTTCATGACTACAGACGTCAGCGCCACAGGTCTGTAGTCATTAAGTCCAGTGATCCTGGGCTTCTTGGGGACGGGGACAATGGTGGACAGCTTGAAGCAGGCTGGGACGTGACATGACTCCAGGGAGGTGTTAAAAATGTCCGTGAAGACAGGAGCCAGTTCCTCAGCACAGTGTCTAAGGGTGGAAGGAGAGACACCGTCTGGGCCCGCGGCCTTACGGGGATTCTGCTTCCTGAAAAGCTTAGTCACGTCCTGCTCCACAACTGTGAGGGCAGTGGGGGAGGAGGGGGGGTCCGAGGTGGGTTTGGAGGTAATGTCCATGATGGTGGGGGAGGAGGGGGAGGGGTGTGAAACTTCAAACCTCGCATAAAAGCCGTTTAACTTTTCTGCTAGTTGTTTGTTGTCCACGGCGGGAGGGGCTTTGGGCCTGTAGTTGGTGATTGTGATTGCCTGTACAGCTGATTGTGTTGTGATACAAGGGAGACACGGAGAGCATGGGAAGGAACGAGAACGTCGAAAAAATATACTTATAATTTTCAAAACAATAAAAAGTAAAGTGATCTAAACATGTTATGTGTTAGCAATAAATACCTAAGAGGCGATCAGATAGTTGTAATGTTTATAACATTACTTTTCTAGTGAAATGTCAATCAACTAGATACATATGTTATTGGTATGCACAGAATGTTCCACAGTATGGCATTAACTATACAAACCAAGTGATGCTCCTCGGGCCGAGTTGCTGTTCAGATCTAAGGAGAGGCAAGCTCACTCACAGTAACAATACATGTTCTACAAAGTATTCTTTTAAAGAACTAAAACAAGGCACACTGATGAGCAATCTCACACCAAGAAGGTTCTCGATTTGACTTCCGTGTCCGTACATGCTAGATGAATTTAATTCCATACTATTCCAGGTAAAGCAATTAATAACATCTCCATGGAGAGAAACAGTGCAGACCGTCCGCCAAAAAGTTATATAGTGCTCCTTTAACTGTTCTGTGCAGTGTCATAGCATAATTTATAAAGCACTAAGTATTGCATGTTGCTATATTCATGTTATGTGTGTGTTGAGTTTGTACCATAGCGGAGTCTTATATTTGACTGTGTTCATTGTTCTGTTTTCATGGAGCTATTCTGAGCTGAGAGCAGGTAAGTCAGAGGACTCCCTCCTCACCAGAATTACTACAAAACTACAAGAAGATAAAGAGAGGCTAAAACATCAACTTAAAGGTCTTATATAAGGCAAAATTGACTCTTGTGATCTCTAAGCCATATTATAGTGGTGTTATCTCACCAAAAACATACCTGGAATTATTTTGTTCATTCACTCCCTCTCCTTCTCTCCCTCCCTCTCTCTCCCTCTCTTCCTCCCTGTCTCTCCCTCCCTCTCTCTCTCCTTCTCCCTCTCTCTTCCCTCCCTCTCTCTCAGAGAATCACAGAATGGACTAAATGTATCATGTATTTATTCAGTTTTTTGTGGTTAAAAATATCTTGGAAAAATATGCATTCTTATTGTGAGTGTGTGGCCTCTCCCCAGATCAGACCTGTAAATTGGCCTGGTGGTGTCACTGGCTTGTCTCTCTGGAGAATTATAGCCTAGTTGGCCTAAACGCTGTGGAATATTTTTGACCTCTCGCCCACTTTCAACTTTAGAAAAAACGTGCATACGAAAACACAACAGAACAGATCAGGCCCTTTAAACACGATATATTTTGTAAAAGTGAAATCAGAGAAGAATTGATGTCGTCCCACAGAGTTTGGCCCGTGTACCCGCGGAAAGCGCTCCTGCTGCGGCTGTAAACGCGGGGAAGCCCAGGCTCTCTGCTGAGGGCCACAATGTGACCTGAACCAGGAACCTCCGGGAAAACCGTCAGCACAGAGCCGAGAGGAGAGGGAGGCGAGGGGGGAGAGCGACAGGCGGAGAGAAGGGAAACGGAGCAGCGACAAGAAGAAACGTGTGCTCATGTGAATGGTCTGTTCTGGGTATGATTATGTGATCATATGAAACATCTTTGCATATGTTAGTAGTACTCAGTTACATTTATTTGAGTATACTTTGGATAGAAATTGTACTTTCCAGAGTACGTTTCTAGCAGTATACTTTTACTTCTACTTGAGTAATGTTTGTATTGAAGTAACAGTACTCTTAGTTGAGTAAATGTTCCGGTATTACCACTGTGAGTTAGTCTACACACTTGTAGATTACTCACAGTTTTAAGTCTTGAGTAATTTCTTGGAGCACTACTTTGTACTTCTAATTGTGTAATATTAATTTGAAGGTACGTTACTCTTACAGTACTTGTGTAGTTTTGGCTACTCTACCAACCTCTGGTTACAACACAGATCTCTTTGGCATCCACCTTGACACACGTTTAGTTATTTCCTGTTAGTGAATCTGATCAAATGTGCGGATGTAATGCTTAGTTTACCTTCTCAACAGTAATAACATTATTATGAGCGGTGTAAGGTTGTTGACCTCAGAGTCACTCTATGGTCGTTTGTCGCGCTCCCCCCTTTCTACACTGTGGCCGCTGTAGCTGGAGGCGGAGACGGGACCCCCGCTGACGTCAGTGACTGTTTCCTGCAATAGAAAGTGAGGCAGCGCAAAACAACGAGAGAAAACCCAGAGCTCCGAGCACGTCCTGGGCACAAATACGGCCTTTAAACCCCTGGCAGCGGATCAAAGTGCACCCGTGAGTACCAAAAACACGCATTTACGTCTTTAAGCACGGGATTACCTGTCTGTTTCCGTCATTTTGCGTCAGTGTGGCTGCAGCGGACGTGCGTGAGCCGTCGTGTGCTCGCCCTGCACTTTTAGCTCGCTCTAAACTTCCCTTTCGTCAGAGGTGAGAGCTATTTTCACACAAACACACGGCTCAGCTCGCTTGGGTTCGCCCTCTTCTCTCCCACTCGCCTCTCCCGCAGCCAGTAGGGCTAAAGCCTAACTCGGTGTGACCCTGGCGTGTTTAGTGCGGAATGACATTGCTAACAGTGTGGTAAATAAACAGCGGACCGTAGGAGGAGACTAGAAACACATCTCTATGCTTTCAGAATAGACTTGAGTCAGACCACAGCTATTGCAGCGACTGAGGGGTTTTCCCTGGCTCCTCCCTCGGTGATTCGCAGGGCGTTCACGTGTAGCAACAGGCTCAAAATACGCTATTCCCATATTATTCCCGTATTGTTTTTGTTGCTTTTAACTAGCTTTTGTTAATCCTAATTACGCATGTCTGTTTATTACATTCGAACTATTATGAGCATAATTTTAACACGTTTGCATACCATTACCATTAAGAGTAAACGTCCAACACCCTACACTTTTTACATAATATCCAGTTTCAGCGACATCTACAGCTATTTGGCAATTTTCCACGTTTGGATGCGCTCTCACTCCATTGGCACGCTGTTTAAGGCAGGGTGTTTCCTCAAAAAGCGCTTGGCATCTTGACTGAGGACCTGTACGTAGCCAATTCTTTTCTTTTCCTGTTGCTTCTGCGCCTCAATAGAACCTAAATCACCTAAACGAGCCTGGTGAGACCGTCTTTACGCATACGTCTTGGTGCACGTTGCCAAATTTCGCGTCGCTAATTTTGTTTTTGTGGAAAATATGAGCCGTGGGGATGATGTCATTGCTGTAGCACCACGGGAGAGTGTCCACGACCAAGCAGTTGTAGTAAGAGTTATGTAATATTGGAAAAGAGGGAACAATGATTGCCCATTAAGGCATTCACAGTACGTTAATGTGTACATACGATGCGTTATTATGCGTGTGTCTGGTGGCTACGATTTTATGATGCAACGGTAAGAAAGAAAGAAAGAAAGAAAGGATTTTTTTTTTTAATTATTATTTTTTTTTTTTATCAATGAACAGTGGTGCATGCGTAATTTGCTGTTGTCTATTTTCACGCAAAGTGAACTAGGGCTTTTGTCTCTCTGTTGTAGCGTTTCCCAAACAATCATTTGCATGTTTGGCTGGTAAATATTAACAAAAACCACAAACAGAAATCCCCACAGAAGTTGTGTGGTCTTATTAGCATGTAGTTTCGGATCTGCTTGTGACTTGGGCGTAAAGGGATAGTTGTGGTTATGTGAAGGGGAGACAGAGCAGCGTTAACCCGGTAACATTGCGCTTATTGTCGGGGAAGGAGCGATAACATCAGCATTCAGGACCAGGTCACAGCTTCTGCAGCAGTAACACATGCAGCATCTATCATTCTGCTCAAAAAGCAACATTTTCTTTTAGATATGACATATTTTTCATACAGATTTTGCTTACATAATCCAAATTGAATGATAATAAATACATACATACATAAATACAAAATCTATAGTGCAGCTCTCATGGTTAATAACAGCTCCATGACACGTTTATTGATTAGAATGTTGTTTGTTTACACTTTGTTCTCTACCTTTGTTGTGTAGTAGTGAAATTCAAATGCATTGTTCCTGGTGACTATACCTGCGGTGGGGTTGGATACAATCTGGACAATGGACTCTCTATCGTTCATTCACTATTTGGCATTTAGAATCTGTGCTTAGCTTGTGACCACTCTGCCACAGTAACACTGGGAGGACATGCACATTCTACTCAGAGAGATTAGGAGTCTAACCCCCGGCCTCCTCACTGAGAGGAGGAGTCAGGATAACCACTCTGCCACAGTAGAGTCAAGAACAGCTGGGAGGTTTCATAATGAGTAAAGGGGAATACTGCTGCTCTTATGTCTGGACATGTTTCTTTTACATTTAAAACTATGATGAAATTAAGCAATTGTGTGTTTCCAGTGTAAAATATATGGTATTATCACCTCTGTTAAAGGTCCTATATTACACTGACTCTTGTAGCTTTAAGCCATGTTCTAATGCTGTTACCTCATCAAAAACAGACCTGGAGTTGTGTTTTGTTTCATTCACACATGTTTGCGTAACTCTTAATCACTAGTCTGTCTACATCTCTAAAGCTCAAAATGCTCTGTTCCACCTTGTGATGTCATTTAGTGGTAGTTTTCAAGTTAACAGCTACTTTTTACCTTTTGTTCAGAAGAAATGGGTAAATCCAGGGCTAAAATCATACAAATGATTCTAGTGACATTGTACGGACTTTAAAAACACAGTGGAGCACTTCATGTATTACCACATGACATCACAAGGTGGGACAGAGTGTTTTCTGTTTGAGAGAAGAACTTAGCCTAAATATGCAGGGTTTGTGTGTTAAAAATGCGTGAACAAAACACAGCTCAAGGTAAGCTTTTGATAAGGAAACAACATTATAACATAGATCAGAAAATTGCTTAGCATGGGTCCTTTAAATGATATAACTGTCTGCCTAACTGTGGCTAAGTGGTTATCCTTTCTTCTCCTCTCAGTAAGGAGGTTGTGGGTTAGATTTCCTGTATTACTCACTGATTTTCCCTGCTACAGATGTTTCCTGACTTGAGTCCAGGACTGAACTTGATGCGAGGCCCTTCCTATAACTTTCCTATGATGCACCTGTGAACCAGAGGGGCAGAAAGATGCCGCGAACCAAGCAAAACAACCCCAAAAATCTCAAAGGTAAGAGACACTTTCCATTATGGCTGCACCATATAGAAAAGATTGTACTATATTGTGCAGCACAATATTTGTATTTTTTTTTTTTTTTACTGTTTATTTTCATAGCTTTCACAATAAAGAATAAATACATACATGCATACATATATTAATAATAAAACAAATATAGTAACGAAAGAGAAAATAGAACAAATATATATATATACATACATATATATATATATATATATATATATATATATATATATATATATATATATATATATATATATATATATATATATATATATATATATATATATATACATACAAGTAAATGCATCTACACATATAGAGACACATAAATGCACATATCCACATGTTAAGAAAACAGACCAAAAAAAAACAAAACACAGACACACACACAAGGGGGACGCTGTCATTACCAAACAGGAGCCAAAAATTAGTGACACATTAATAATCAATTACGTGGGCTGCTCATTGATGGAGAGCTACGTTTGAGAGAGGAGTATAGTTTATACCATCATTTTTACCATAAAATTGCTGTACTTTCATAGGACAGACAAGTAACAAATTATGGAGTTACAAGAGGCACTATACTGTATTATTGCACCATTATTTTACTTATTAACATAATTGATAATCTGGTACACTTCACATTTGCTTCACAAAACCACAGGAGATATGTTGGGTGTTTACTTTTTAGTTCATACCTATCTGTGATATTGTCTGCCATTCTGGGCTGAAAAAGTCACTTAGGGGTGACCAGGCTTTAACAAAAGAGTCCAAGTTTCCTTCAATCACACTGTAGGCAAAATTGGATCCACACATGGAGTATAGTGAGATGTGCAGCATACTTAATAATGTTGAGTGTTTTTGTTTTTCGAGTATGGTTGTTTATATCTAATATACAAGCCTTAGAGTCCATTGGTAGTTTTTGTCCAAGCTATTTTTCAGCTTCCTGAAGACCAGAATGAAAGAATAACTGGACATGACCACATTAGATTAAAATAGATTCCTTCTTCTTTTTTTTTACATTTTAGACAGAATTTAGTGCATGTGTCATATTTGCTTCAAGTTACAGTACAATATTTGTATTAATGCAATATTTCAGATTTAGTTAAATCTATAGTATGCAACTTTCTGGAGATGTAATATCACCTGCATGATTTCATAGAATATTCTCCATGAAGATAGATTGGTTTTATGCCAAACACAATTTCCATAGAAACAAGGAGGAGGAGGCCCTTCTCCAAACCAAATAAGAGTCAGGTTTGTGGAGATGCAAGTCGTTTGTGGAGATGCAAGTCCTCTCCGAGTAAGGACATATGTTTTTTTCAATGTTTGTTGGTGCAATAAACACCATTATTCGTCATTATTGAGGCAGGCATAATAAATAAGTAAAATAAACATGAACAGAATCAATAATAAGGCCATTTTAGCACTTAAAATAATCAATCAAATCTGCCTATAGTCACAGATCCACTTGTCTGTCTGGTGGAAAACCTTGGTGCTATTGTGATATTTGTTTTGTTTTGATATCAGTTAGGCCTGTCATGATAACACATTTTGAAGCACATATATTGGTACAGAGATATACTGTGATAAATGATATTATGATTATATAATATTGAAACTACTTAATAACACTGACACAACACCAGTAATACAGGTTAATCCCAGTAAACCAATTTTAAATAGACAGTATCATTAAAAGGCCTGAGCTGCTTCTAGTAAATAACAGGTCTAACTATTATTGGTCAATAATTAGCCATACACATATCAAATGCAATTAAAGACACAACATGAATATACTTAAATTTCCACCACACTTTCTCCCTTTTGATTATTCATTAATCATACTTCATAAACAATCATCACAAACAGGACATGCACAGAAACATTCATTGTTGGAGATGAAGTCAGTTCCATTATTGTTGACTGAGATGGAGGGAAATTCAACAGTTCATTGTTATGTTCAGTTCAGTCTGTCCTTATCCAACATGATTTGTAGTCAGAACAATGAATGCTGTTTTAACATGATGGTGGCGGTGTTCAGTTAAATCTTTCCCTTTGCCTGCCCTCTGTCCCTTTGTCCTCCCTCTGACCACACATGACTGTACTCTCCGTCCGCACGCAGCTTGGCATCTCTCTGGCCACATCTCGTCTCTGGAGTTGTCCTTCAGCCCATGTGTCGATTTCAGGGCTGTGGTTGGGAACACGAGGATCAGGTTTAGTTCTTTTGAGTCACATGAAAAGAAGTGAATGGCTAAACTTTTCTGAAGTTTTCCTCCAGTGACAGTTGAAACAGAAGGGTGGATTTAATGATGCAGGTCTGGTTCTATCCAGGAGAAGACCATGTGTCCTCCTGCTGCAAGAGAACACTTAAATTGCTGTTCTGAAAGAAACATTTTGTGAAGCCCAAAACTGTTATTGGTTAGTTGTTAGTGTTGTTAGTGTTGTTAGTGTGTGATTATTTCATAGGAATGTAAAGAAAAAGAAGAGAAATTATGCAGCATCCACATCTCCTGTAACAAAAAAATTAACAAAATCGCAGGCGCTTAGTCATCAAGGATGGTCAAGTCAGCTTGGATTTGTGATCACTACTAGCTTTGATTAGGCCTTCATTTTGTTTTTAAGAGAGCTCTTTACAATTTTTGGGAATTCGTGGAAGAATTCGGTTTCTTCTTTCTACAATTGAGGAGGGTTTTTTGGTACCAGCTGGACTTTTCTTAGGACATGTTTGTCATTAAATTCACTGCAGTAATGAAGCAAAAAAACACAAAATGTTTCAAAAAAGAAATGTAAAGAAACAAAGAAATGTAGAAAATGAGTGGATCAGTTGAAACTGCACCCTGTCATTTTCTTGTTGATACGGTTTACAATGGTTTAGCTGTTACACACACTTTCTTATGTTGCATAATTCACACCACACAGTTTGGCTGATCAGGTCTAAGGACACACTTCTTGTGTCACGCGCTGTACTTAACCATTTTCTTTCTTTTTTTTCAGATTTTTTTTTCAGTTTTTGTTTTGTTTTTAATTTTTTTTAAACTTTTTTTTCCTCTTTACTGTTTTTTTTCACACTCAACATTGTGAGTGAATTAGAGTATAGTGTTTACATATGTAAATTTACATTTGTCTTCTATTTGTCTAGAATTTGTCATTCTATTGTCTCATATACATATACAAAACAAAGTACATTAAATACATCTTTTAAATGATACCGATAAACAGAAAGCTGAAACCCATTATCATATGAGCCAGTGCACTCTATCCTTTCACTTCATTTTTTATCACTCTTGTTCTGGTTTTAGTCCTGGTTTTAGTCCTGGTTTTAGTGCTGGTTTTAGTTCCAGTTTTAGTTGCAGTTTTGGTATCAGTTTTAGTCCCGGTTTTGGTCCCAATTTTGGTCCTGGTTTTGGTCCTGGTTTTAGTCCTTGTTTTAGTCCTGGTTTTAGTCCTGGTTTTAGTTTTGGATTTAGTTTTTGGATTTAGTTTTGGAATAGTCTTGTTATAATCCCAGTATAGTCCTCACTCCTTTAGGTGGTAGTTCAGTAGTGATTTAAGTAGTGATTTAAGTCCAGATTTATTAGTGGTATAAGTCCTGGTTTAGTAGTGGTTTAATGCTGGTTTAGTCCTGGTTTAATCTTGGTTTAGCCCTGGCTCAGTCTTTGTGTAGAAAGCTGAAACCCATTATCATATGAGCCAGTGCACTCTATCCTTTCACTTCATTTTTTACCACTCTTGTCCTGGTTTTAGTCCTGGTTTTAGTCCTGGTTTTAGTCCTGGTTTTAGTCCTGGTTTTAGTGCTGGTTTTAGTTCCGGTTTTAGTTGCAGTTTTGGTATCAGTTTTAGTCCCGGTTTTGGTCCCAATTTTGGTCCTGGTTTTGGTCCTGGTTTTACTCCTGGTTTTAGTTTTGGATTTAGTTTTTGGATTTAGTTTTGGAATAGTCTTGTTATAACCCCAGTATAGTCCTCACTCCTTTAGGTGGTAGTTTAGTAGTGATTTAAGTAGTGATTTAAGTCCAGATTTATTAGTGGTATAAGTCCTGGTTTAGTAGTGGTTTAATGCTGGTTTAGTCCTGGTTTAATCTTGGTTTAGCCCTGGCTCAGTCTTTGTGTAGCCTTGGTTTATTTAAAAACCTTGCCATTATTACGAAACACACATTGAGGCTCGAGAGCGAGCACCTGGTGGCCGGGCCTTCCCAGCCCAAGGGAGCGACGTGGGGCTGTCCTCCACCCGTAGGAGGATCCGTAAGGGGCCAGTGCAGAGAAATCTGGGCAGCAATCGAAGGCGGGGGCCTCGACGACTGGATCTCCGGAGATCTCCGGAGTACTATCAAGCCTTGTTGGCTTGTGGAACTCCTGAGGCAGCTAATGAGTACTGGTGGGCCAAGAGTGGCCTCATGTGGTCACGGAGGCAAAAACTCAGGGTTGGGAGGAGTTCAGGGAGGCCTTGGAGAAGGGCTATTCCACAGCTTCAATGAAATTCTGACAAACCGTCCGACGCCTCAGGAGGGGGAAGCAGTGCTTCACCAACACTGTTTACACTGCGGGAGGAGAGCTGCTGACCTCGACTGGGGATGTTGTCGCGCGGTGGAAGGAATACTTTGAGGATCTCCTCAATCCCACTCTCACGTGTCCGGTCCCTTTATGACCAGAGGAGAAGCTGTGTTCGCATAACTGGCAGTAAGTCAGATCTTTTCCCAGTGCATGTTGGACTCCTTCAAGGCAGCCCTTTGTCACTGGTTCTGTTCATTATACTTATGGACAGAATTTCTAGGGGCAGCCAGGGGTCGGAGGGGGTCTGGTTTGGGAACCATAGGATCTCATCTCTGCTGTTTGCAGATGATGTTGTCCTGATGGCTTCATTGAGTCATGATCTGCAGGAGGCACTGGGGTTGTTTGCAGCCGAATGTGGAGCGGCTGAGATGAGAATCAGCTCCTCCAAATCAGAGGCCATAGTTCTCGACCAGAAAAAGGTGGCTTGCCCTCTCCGGGTGGGTGGTGAGTCTCTGCCTCAAGTGGAGGCATACAAGTATTTTGGGGTCTTGTCCATGAGTGAGGAAAAGATGGAGTGTGAGATTGACAGGCAGATTGATGCAGCGTCTGCAGTGATGCGGTTGCTGTATCGGTCTGTAGTGGTAAAAAAGAAGCTGAGCCGAAAGGCAAAGCTCTCAATTTACTGGTCAAGCTACGTTCCTACCTTCACCTATGGTCATGAGCGCTGGGTCATGACCGAAAGGACAAGTTCGTGGATACAAGTGGCCAAAATGGGTTTCCTCCGCAGGGTGGCTGGGCGGTCCCATAGGGATAGGGTGAGGAGCTTGGTCACTTTGGAGGAGCTTAGAGTGGAGCGGCTGCTCCTACACGTCAATAGGAGTCAGCTGAGGTGGCTTGGGCATCTGCTCAGGATGCCTCGTGGATGCCTCCCTAGGGAGGTGTTCCGGGCATGTCCCACCAGAAGGAGGCCCCCGGGGAAGACCCAGGACACGCTGGAGGGACTATGTCTCTCAACTGGCCTTCGAACGGCTTGGGATCCCACCAGAGGAGCTGGAGGACGTGTGTGGGGTGAGCAAAGTCTGGGAGTCCCTGCTTAGACTGCTGTCCCTGCGACCCAACCCCGGATAAGCAGAAGAAAATGGATGGATGGAGATTGAGGTTTTGTACATCATATCTTGAATAATTTTCCTGTATCAGTCAGGTTTATTATGTGTCTGTCTTGACTTATGTATTTCATTTTGACATTTCGCATAGAATGGAGTTGTTAAATAGCTAAATAGTTTTTCATATTTGGCAGCCAGAGACTTGTGAAAGCTTTGACAACAGGAACACTTCCACCTCCATTTTCGACTGGTTGATGCTTAACTTTCCACTCTCTCCTCTGCTCCTGTAGTGTTCCTGTAATTAATCTTTTGTGAATGAACAATATGTGTGTGGACAGCTGTTGTTTGGGTATCGACACTGGAAAGACATTTACTAGACATCTAAAATATAAAAGAGAGGTTTTGGAATATCTAATTGTGATTTTTTTTGTATTTCAACTGTGATTGTGATGGTTTTTGTTTTTTGCACATTTTTACCCGTCCCATGCCTTTCAGAACATTGTCTAAACTACAGGCTTAGCTGCGTGGGAGGACATCTGACACACAGGGAAGGCATCCTACACAGAGAGACACTTCAGGACATTCAGTTTGTAGAGGTTTAAACTACAGGGTTAGCAGCTTTTACACAGAATAATGTTACATAAATATGTTTTTGTGAATTGCCAATTGTAACCATTAGAAGGTCTAAGACTATAATGGGTAATACCACAACTATTGAGTATTGAGTACATTGCTTAAGAAAAATATTGAAATACTCAGAAAAAGAATCAATAATAATTCATCAATAATTATAATTAAAACAAACAAACAAACAAAAGAAAAACACAAAACTTTTAATACATAAAAATACTTACAGTGCAATCTTTGAACATGTTTATAAGATATTTCAGTTGTTTTTAAAGTGGATTTGACAGATATGATCTGTTGTGTTCAATAAATTTTTCTAATCATTTCTTGGTTTGGTGGGATGGTGCCTGTGTTAAAAAAAAAAAAAAGAAAAAAAAAAAAAATATATATATATATATATATATATATATATATATATATATATATATATATATATATATATATATATATATATATATAATCATAATTTGTTATCAATTAAGTCGCAGTTTGTGAAGAAAAGTAGCAAACAAAAAGTTGGAAAATACATGAAGTAATGCTAAGATCTCAAACTGAATTCCTCTGCATTTTTATGGAATTGATGACATAGGCAGAGACAATTTAAAGAAAAATGCCATCCAACAGATTAAACACTGATTCAGCAAAATTCAGGTCTTTTCAGGTTTGTATTTATCAAATCATAACCATTGTGTAATTTAAGCTAGTTTTGGTCCTTGTGACAGGTATGTTACCTAGCAATCATAATGTAATAAGTAAATTATAAGTAAATAACTAAATAAAGTAAATTATAACTTTCACCAAAATTACAAAACTAGAAAAGACTAGGCGAGACGTTTTTGTAAAATCATATATCTAAGGATGGTACCGTATTTTCCGGATTATAAGTCGAACTTTTTTCATAGTTTGGCTGGGGGTGCAACTTATACTCAGGTGCAAATTATTAAAATATATACACATGTGGACAAATTTGTTGGTAACCATCAGTTAATGAAATAAAAACTCACAATGGTCACAGAAATAACTTGAATCTGACAAAAGAAAAAAAAAAAATCTATGAAATTTAACCACTGAAAGTCAGACATTGCTTTTTAAATATACTTCAACAGAATTATTTAAAAAAATAAACTCCTGAAACAGGCCTGGACAGAAATGATGGTATCCTTAACTTAATATTTTGTTGCACAACTTTTTGAGGCAATCACTGCAATCAGACGATTCCTGTAACTGTCAATGAGACATCTGCACCTCTGAGCAGGTATTTTGGCCCATTCCTCATGAGCAAACTGCTCCAGTTGTCTCAGGTTTGAAGGGTGCCTTTTTCAGACGGCATGTTTCAGCTCCTCCCAAAGATGCTCAATAGGATTTAGGTCAGGGTTCATAGAAGGCCACTTTAGAATAGTCCAAAGTTTTCCTCTTAGCCATTCTTGGGTGTTTTTAGCTGTGTCTTTTGGGTCATTGTCCTGTTGCAAGACCCATGACCTGCAACTGAGACCAAGCTTTCTGACACTAGCCATCACATTTCTCTCTAGAATCCATTGATAGTCTTGAGATTTCATTGTACCCTGCACAGATTCAAGACACCCTGTGCCAGATGCAGCAACGCAACCCCAGATCAGTCTCCTCCATGTTTCACAGTAGGGGCAGTGTTCTTTTCTTGATATGCTTCATTTTTCTATCTGTGAACATAGAGCTGATGTGTTCCATTTTTGTCTCATCTATCCATAGGACATTCTCCCAGAAGCTTTGTGGCTTGTCAACATGTAGTTTGGCAAATTCCAATCTGGCTTTTTTATGATTTGTTTTCAATAATGGTGTCCTCCTTGGTCGTCTCCCGTTAAGTCCACTTTGGCTCAAACAACGGATGGTGTGATCTGACACTGATGTTCCTTGAGTTTGACGTTCACCTTTAATGTCTTTAGAAGTTTTTCTGGCCTCTTTTGTCACCATTCGTATTATCCATCTCTTTGATCTGCCATCAATTTTCCTCCTGCAGCCATGTCCAGGGAGGTTGGCTACAGTTCCATGGATCTTAAATTTCTGAATATGTGCAACTGTAGTCACAGGAACATCAAGCTGCTTGGAGATGGTCTTATAGCCTTTACCTTTAACATGCTTGTCTATAGTTTTCTTTCTAATCTCCTGAGACAACTCTTTCCTTTGCTTCCTCTGGTCCATGTTGAGTGTGGTGCACACCATGTCACCAAACAGCACAGTGACGACCTGTAACCCTATATATAGGCCCACTGACTGATTACAAGACTGTAGACACCCGTGATGCTAATTAGTGGACAAACCTTGGATTAACATGTCCCTTTGGTCACATTATTTTCAGTCTTTTCTAGGGGTACCATCATTTTTGTCCAGGCCTGTTTCATGAGGTTTTTTGTTTTGTTTTATTCTGTTGAAGCATGGTTGAAAAGCAATGACTTTCACAGGTTAAATTTCATAGAATTTTTATTTATTATTTCTTTTGTCAGATCTAAGTTATTACTGTGACCATTGTGAGTTTTTCTTTCATTAACTGAGGGGTACCAACAATTTTGTCCACGTGTGTAATTTCACCTCTTCATTATTGTCACACTGACATCTGTGCGAGGGGACTCTAGGCTTGTGTACCAGTATCTACTATTCCTGTACCATTGAACATTTAAAATTTCAAAATTACGGTAATTTAAAAGACATCTTAGAAAGACTGAACAAAAATGCCTCTAAAAGAAAATGGTATTCTGCTGAGTCTGATGACAGCCACGCAGAAGAGGAAGCGGTGCTTCCTTTATCTCCGGAGTTGGTGGAGTTGTTTAGAAGCGACACCAAGGATGAAGAATTCAATGGATTTAGTGATTTGGAGTGAGATCCAGAGTAAACTTGTTAGCTTGTTTTTTATGCTTTAGTTATCTGATTAACTGTTAGTATCTTATGTTAATGTATCAGACACGCATGTATTCAGTTCGCTGTCTGAGTCTTTGCTGAATAAATATAAATGTGTTATGTTAGTGTGCTGTACTGCTATTCAGCCTGTTGTTCTCTATTTTATTGTTATCATTATAACTTGCCTTTAAAGATAAAATGTCTGTTCAGTGGGACTTGTATATGTTTTTTTCTTCGTTTTTATCATTCATTTTTTGGCTGGTGTGACTTATATTGTGGAGCGACGTAGTCCAGAAACAAAGGTAACTATTTTTTAGAGAAATTAGTAATCTGATCTGTCACATGCATTTTAATTTGAACCCCAACAGAAGCAAGCATGTTTTAGCACATGTCTGATGAACTTATCTACCAAATTTTGTCATTGTTGCCTTAAGATCCATCTTGGAGCAACTGGACAAATTAAGTCTTAACTTGGTGTAAATTAGACTTTGCTAGGCTTAGGTTGGCACAGGCTAACTTGACCTAACCCAAGTTCAGAGCTGAGGACATGACTTTAGAAACCACTAATCTAACACAAGCATCACAGTGACCTTTTTTTTTTTTTTTTTTTTTTATAGTTCAGCCATTTCTTCTTTGTCTCGATTCCATCTTACTATATGAGTCAACAACTTTGAAAATAAATCTACTTCCAGAATTTGAGACATTGCAGTTGTGAATAGATCTGCGATTGTTTTTAGGTCAGCGGCTTTTATGCAGAATAACACCCGATGGGGACACAGGGACGGCATCTGACACACAGGGACTTCAGAAGGCTTGTAGCTGTCTAAACTACAGGATTAGCAGCTTTTACTCAGAATAAGACCCATGGAGAGACAGGGAGGGCATCTCTAACATACAAGGCTGGGATCTGACACACAGGGACATCTCTGAACATGTTTGTAGAGGTCTGAACTTATCTATTATCCGGTTTTATTCTGTGTAAAAGTGTATATATATATATATATATATATATATATATATATATAAATAAATAAATAAATATATATATATATATTTATTTATTTATTTATTTATTTATTTATTTATTTATTTATTTATTTATTTATTTATTTATTTATTTATTTATTTATTTATTTATTTATTTATTTATTTATTTATTTATTTATTTAGATGAAATTATGATTGCAGATTGTGATTTGCAAATTGCAACTTATTCTGTTTTATGAGCATTTGAGCGGTCTGAACAAAATCATCTTGTGTCTCTGTTTTAAGCTTTCCAGTTTATTCAAATGTCCCAAATCCATTTATGGCAACTGAAAAATAAAGATGTAAATATGTAAACTTGAAGTGAGCAGCGTATATACAAAACTGACCAGGACAGCGCAAAGTCATAGATTGTGTTGACATTTAATGTGTGTGGGTCTGAGCAGGTGCAGCTTTGTGGTTTTCAAGCCAAACTGCATATGTTCCTTTATATGTCTCCATCAGATTTCACCTAAAGGTTTATGTTTGGTATAGTGCTGTCACAATATGAAGGAATTGGCTTGATACTCACTTCCGATTCTGATACCACGACAATAAATAAAAAATGCTCTTTCTTTAGACAGTAGAATGTGATTTTTAACAGTAAATCTTTCTTTTATTTTGCCATGGGGTCTCATGGGTTACTTTATCCCTCTGTCATCCAGGTAGATTCAATAGTGGTCCATGGGCGTATACCATAGACTGTGTAATAGGAGTAGACTATGGCAGTGTGACATAACCCGTAGCGTTTGGTAGCAACCAAATGAATCTCGGGACTCATCCTGGTGTGTTCCATGTCAGTCAAGGCTACTTTATTTTCTTGGGAGTGAGTTTATTTCATGAGCAGTAGATGTGATTAGAGCTAATATTAAAGCAGACCTATTCAGCAAAATTGACTTTTTGAGCTTTTAAACATGCTTTACTTTCTTCCCCTCACCATGTACTCACCTGAAGTTGTATTTGAAGTGATTCATGCATGTTTGAGCAATCTTTAATCACTTATCTTCAAGTAGCCATATTTCCAATAATCTAATTTTCACCGCCACCAGTACACACCCACTGCTCTCTGCTTACTGATTACTTCGACCTCCAAGTTTATTTTTGTAACCTGTGATACACATAGTATACACTCACCTAAAGGATTATTAGGAACACCTGTTCAATTTCTCCTTAATGCAATTATCTAATCAACCAATCACATGGCAGTTGCTTCAATGCATTTAGGGGTGTGGTCCTGGTCAAGACAATCTCCTGAACTCCAAACTGAATGTCAGAATGGGAAAGAAAGGTGATTTAAGCAATTTTGAGCGTGGCATGGTTATTGGTGCCAGACGGGCCGGTCTGAGTATTTCACAATCTGCTCAGTTACTGGGATTTTCATGCACAACCATTTCTAGGGTTTACAAAGAATGGTGTGAAAAGGGAAAAACATCCAGTATGTAGCAGTCGTGTGTGCGAAAATGCCTTGTTGATGCTAGAGGTCAGAGGAGAATGGGCCGAGTGATTCAAGCTGATAGAAGGGCAACGTTATCTGAAATAACCACTCGTTACAACCAAGGAATGCAGCAAATCTGCAACAACACGCACAACTTTGAGGCGGATGGGCTACAACAGCAGAAGACCCCACCGGGTACCACTCATCTCCACTACAAATAGGACAAAGAGGCTACAGTTTGCACAAGCTCACCAAAATTGGACAGTTGAAGACTGGAAAAATTTTGCCTGGTCTGATGAGTCTCGATTTCTGTTGAGGCATTCAAATGGTAGAGTCAGAATTTGGCATAAACAGAATGAGAACATGGATCCATCATGCCTTGTTACCACTGTGCAGGCTGGTAGTGGTGGTGTAATGGTGTGGGGGATGTTTTCTTGGCGCACTTTAGGTCCCTTAGTGCCAATTGGGCATTGTTTAAATGCCACAGGCTACGTGAACATTGTTTCTGACCATGTCCATCCCTTCATGACCACCATGTACCCATCCTCTGATGGCTACTTCCAGCAGGATAATGCACCATGTCATAAAGCTCGAATCATTTCAAATTGGTTTCTTGAACATGACAATGAGTTCACTGTACTACAATGGCCCCCACAGTCACCAGATCTCAACCCGATAGAGCATCTTTGGGATGTGTGGAACGGGAGCTTCGTGCCCTGGATGTGCATTCCACAAATCTCCATCAACTGCAAGATGCTATCCTATCAATATGGGCCAACATTTCTAAAGAATGCTTTCAGCACCTCGTTGAATCAATGCCATGTAGAATTAAGGCAGTTCTGAAGAAAACTGTGAGCTTTTATGGAGTTCCTATTGACCTCATGGAGACTAGCAGTTATAGCAGCTAATCTGGAAATCCTAGCGTGAAACCAAAGACCCAGTTAGGAGTGAGTCTGTGGAAGGTGCATGCCACCAGTGGCTTTGGGACAGGCGTTTAGCAACAAGGCTGTTAATCAAGATGCTGATAACGTAAGTGGGAGTGACCTCAGGAAAGAAGGGGCCTGACTGGGGTTTTATTAACGTTCAAATCTTAATCTAGGGACAAAATAGTGAACAAAAAATACCACGATCATGTAGAGAGGGTTTATATGAACGTTGTAAGGTCAGAATGGCGAACCTGACAACAGCAGTTACAGAGAGATGGGCGACATTTTGTGGAGTGAAATGGAGCCAGAGTTGATGGAGCCGAAAGCCCACTCATGCTTCCTATTTGAAACACGGTGGCTGGCAGGTTAGCTATGTCCATTTATATCTATGTTGTATACCGTTGAAACCAGAAGTTTACATACACTACATAAAAAGACACATGCGCTTTTTTGTCTGACATGAAACATGAACTTTTCCTGTTTCAGGTCAATTAGGAAATAATAAAAAAAAAAAAAAAAATATCTATATTTGCTAAATACTAGAATAATGAATGAGAATGATTTCTTTTTTTTTGACAATTTTTCATTACTTTCTTCAACGTCTACTTTACATATAGCAAGATTACTACGACTTTTAACAATTTGGGAACACCCAAATGATGATGTCAAGGCTTTGGAAGCTTCTGGTTTATTGACAACATTTGAGTTAATTAGAGACACACCTGTGGATGTATTTGAAGGCACACCTGAAACACACTGCTTCTTTGTGTAACATCATGCGAAAGTCAAAAGAAATCTGCCAAGATATCAGGAAGAGAATTGTGGCACAAATCTGGTGCAATTTCCAAATGCCTGAAGGTGTCACATTCATCTGTTCAGTATAAACACCATGGGAATGTCCAGCCATCATACTGCTCAGGAAAGAAACAGGTTCTGTGTCCCAGAGAGGAACGAGCTCTGGTCTGAAACAAAGAACAAAAGGAAAAGGCCTTGTGAAGATGCTGCTGAAGCTGGTAAGAATGTGTCATTATCCACAGAGTACTGTACCGACATGGACTGTAAGGCCACTCTGCAGGAAGAAGCCATTACTCCAAAAGAAACATAAAAAACCCAGATTACAATTTTTAAATGCACACAGGGACAAACCTGACAGACCTTAATTTTTGGAGACATGTCTTGCGGTCTGATGAAACTAAAAACTGAACTGTTTGGCCATAATGAGCATTGTTAGGTTTGGAGGGAAAAAAATGGAAGCTTGCAAGCCTAAAAACACCATCCCAACTGTGAAATATGGGGTGGCATCATCACTTGGTGGTTTTGCTGCAGGAAGGACTGGTCCACTTCACAAAATAAATGGCGTTATGAGGAAAGAACATTATGTGGAAATACTGAAGCAACATCTCAAGACATCAGCCAGGAAGTTAAAGCTTGGGTTCAAATGGGTCTTCTATTTGAGCCCAAGCTCAATGGACAGTGACCCGAAGCATACTGCCAAACTGGTTACAAAGTGGCTTAAGGATAACAAAGTCAATGTTTTGGACTGGCCATCGCAAAGTCCTGATCTCAGTCCTATTGAAAATGTATGGGCAGACCTGAAAAAGCCTGTGCGAGCCAGGTGGCCTACAAAAATGGCAGGAATTTTGGCCCATTTCTCCTGACGCAACTGGTGTAACTGAGCCAACTATTGTGAGAAGCTTGTGGAATGATATCCAGAACGTTTGACCCTAGTCATACATTTAAAGGCAATGGTACAAAATACTAATGAAATGTACTGTATGTAGACTTCTGACTTTGAAGAGAGTCATGAAAAACTGTTTAAAAAAATGTATTCTCATTACTCTGGCATTTCCTGTCTAACCTAAAACAGGAAAAGTTTAGCCTGATTTCATGTCATACAGTGAGAAAAAAAAGCGTATATGTCTTTTTATATAGTGTATGTAAACTTCTGGTTTCAACTGTACTAGTACTGTGGTCTTATACTTGTTCTGATACAGCTTAAGTTCTTTCTAAAGCTATTCAGGAAAGATTCATTTCTGTCCTATGACTGCGACTTTTTTAAGTATCACCCCAGAAACAATTTAATAGTTTTAATATTTGTGGCAGGAGTGATCATGTGACCCATCGTTTAAAATATCATCTTATGTTTAATGACCCTCTTTAACCCTCGCCCCCTCTTCCTCTCTCCGCTCTCTCTTTTTCTTCTCACCTTTCTCCACACTCTCACTCACAGGATTATAAATGTAGCCTGCTGTTTCCAGAAGAGTCTGAATGAAACACCACCTTTTTAGTTTTTCATTCATAAAACCCTCAGTCCAGTTTAATGTTTTACAAATTACATTAAACTCAGTATTTCTGGCTGTTCCTTTATAAACATAAAAAGGGACTCCTCTCTCATCCTGTCCCCTCTCCTTCCCTCCCTCTCACACTCTCTCCTCCCACTGTGGCTCTGTCTTCTGCCTTTGTAAACACATAGGGAACTACTTGCTTCCTCTCCCTCCTTTCTCTCTCCCTCTCTCTCTCTGTCACTCCCTCCCTCTCTCCTTTCCCTCTCTCTTTCCGGCTCTTCCCATGTAAACACAGAGAGGGGAACTTCTGTGGCATCAGGCTCTGGTTCAGCCCTTTAGCTTTGAGCAACAGTTGCTACAACAAACCACATGTTCAAACCGATCCTAAGGCTAATGCTCACCTCACCCTCTGCAAAGTAGTTTTGGCTCTCCAGTTTGAGTAATTTATTTAAATTGGATCAATTGAAATTGGATCAGTCTTCAGCTTGACCATATATATTTATCTTAAATGCCAGAGTCTACGGTTGCAGTCTTAATTTTCCGTTTATTTAATTCATCCATACATTTTCTTCTGCTTTATCCGGGGCCGGGTCACAGAGGCATCAGTTTCAGCAGGGAGGCCCTGACTTCCCGGATCTCCACACACACTTCCTCCATCTCTTCCGGGAGGATCCTGAGGCATTCCCAGGCCATCCGAGAGACATATTATCTCCAGTGTGTCCTGGGTCTTCCCTGGGGCCTCCTCCCGGTGGGACGTGCCCAGAACACCTCCCTAGGGAGACGTCCAGGAGGCATCTGGAATAGATGCCCGAGCCATCTCAACTGGCTCCTCTTGACGTGAAGGAGCATTGGCTCTACTCCGAGCTCCTCCCATGTGACTGAGCTCCTCACCATATCTCTAAGGAAGCGCCCAGCCACCCTGTGGAGGAAACTTATTCCGACCGCTTGTATCTGCGATCTTGTCCTTTCGGTCATTATCCAGAGCTTATGACCATAGGTGAGGGTAGGAACATAGATTGACCAGTAAATCGAGAGCTTGCCTTTTGACTCAGGTCCTTCTTTACCACAACGGTCTGATACAGTGAACGGATCACTGCGGAAGCTGCACTGATCCGCTTGTCAATCTCACACTCCATCCGTCCCTCACTTGTGAACAAGACCCTGAGATACTTGAACTTTTCTACTTGAGGCAAGGATTTTCCACCCACCCGGAGAGAGCAAACCACCTTTTTCCGGTCGAGAACCATGGCCTCGGATTTGGAGGAGCTGATTCTCATCCCAGCCGCTTCACACTCGGCTGCAAACCGCCCCAGTGCCTGCTGCAGGTCCTGGCTCGAAGAAGCCATCAGGACAACATCATCTGCAAACAGCAGAGATGAAATCCTGTGGTTCCCAAACCAGGCCCCCTCCGGCCCCTGGCTGCGCCTAGAAATTCTGTCCATAAATATAATGAACAGAACCGGTGACAAAGGGCAGCCCTGGCGGAGTCCAACATGCACCGGGAACAGGTCTGATTTACTGCCGGCAATGCGAACACAGCTCCTGCTCCGGTCATACAGGGACCGGACGGCCCTTAGCAAAGAGCCCCGGACCCCATACTCCCAGAGCACCCCCCAAAGGACACCACGAGGGACACGGTCGAATGCCTTCTCCAGATCCACAAAACACATGTGGACTGGTTGGGCATACTCCCATGAGCCCTCGAGGACCCGATGAAGAGTATAGAGCTGGTCCAGTGTTCCACGACCAGGACGAAAACCACACTGCTCCTCCTGAATCCGAGGTTCGACTATCGGTCGGATTCTCCTCTCCAGTACCCTGGAATAGACCTTACCAGGAAGGCTGAGGAGTGTGATTCCCCTGTAATTGGAACACACCCTCCGGTCCCCCTTCTTATACAGAGGGACCACCACCCCGGTCTGCCATTCCACAGGCACTGTCCCCGATATATATATATATATATATATATATATATATATATATATATATATATATATATATATATATATATATATATATATATATATATATATATATATATATATATATATATATCTCCTTTGTACTGTACAGGTGATGTATTTGTGGCACAACTTTTTGTGGGTGTGGAAAACCTGACCAGAAGGAAATCTAACTTTATGAATGGACTATAAAAAAAAAAAAAAAAAAAAGGAAAATCTTCTACAGTAAAGTGCTGGACAGGTGAGGGTGCCGTTTGCAGCCAAGTTGCCATAGAAACAGGAGAAAGAAGTTTACACTGGGGTTTAATGGTGCTGAGATTTTTCAAGTGCATATGACAGGTTTTTATGTTTTTTCTAATTCTGACTTGGTTTGTTGGGATAGTGCCTGTGCTAAATTTTTTTTGACAAAGTTTAAAGTATACTTTATTTTCGACTCACTATCCAACAGACATTACACAGAGGACTGAGATTGCGCTCCACCTGACTCCAAATGTGCAATTTAACTAAAAACACACACGTGCGCACACATACACACTCATGACATAAAGTGTACACATTCATCAACAGTAAATAGACGTGAACAAACAGGCAAGCATATACAAGAAGGAAGCTTGAGGTAGATAATATGCCATATAAAAGGTGCAAAAGTTATTGAGGTAGAATAAGATGTGCAATATGTAAATGCAAAAAATGAAAGTGCAATTGCAATTGTAAAGTGCAAGAGTGCTGAGCTGCCTGAAGATTATTGTATGTGAGATTGATTTGGATATCACTAACAATAACAAATGTTCATGTTATCTTCTTCAGTGTGTTGATCAGCCTGATGGCTTGTGGAAAGAAGCTGTTTCTGAGTCTTTTTGTGTGGCACCACATGCTGCAGTACCACTTGCCGGATGGTAGGAGGGAGAACAGTTTGTGTGCTGGATGGGTGGTGTCCTTGATGATGCTGATGGCTCTCTTGGAGCAGTGTGATGCATATAAGTCCTGGATGGCTGGTAGAGGTGATCTGATGATTCAATGAAAAGTACAAAACTCAGCGTTATAGGAAGTAACGCTGAGTTGTAAACCCTGCGTCCCTCTGCGTCTGTCATCAATTTACACACAAGACATTTTTCTGATAATTTAAAGCTACATTTAACTAAATAAATATGATTATACTAATAAGTAAATGTAAACATAACTATTTAATTTAGACAAGCTTTTGATCCCTTAACATTAAAGTTGCTAGGTAACATTTAGAATTACCTCTGTGAATGGCGTACCTGCTGTCTGTTTCCAACCAAGAAGTCAATTAATAAACTTCACCAGATTTGAAAGAAAAAAAAAAAAAAAAAAAAACACAACTAGACAAAATGGGAGTAATTTTAAGTATGTTTTAGTGAAAAAATTATCTGGCCTGTTATATGCATTTTCAAGTCTTGTTTGAGTCCAGATTACATTAAAATTTCCCATGTTGCAGTGCTGTAGAATCGTCTTTTTTGCTTTTCATACTATAAGAATTTCTTTTGCATATTTACATATATAATTTATTTATTATTTATATAATAAATAATAATAATTTGTCTCCCCAGACACCTGCATGCTCCTGCTCCCTAATCCTCCTCTTCTTTTCCTCCTCCTCCTCGCTGTCTCTCTCTCTTCCTCTCTCTCTTCCCCCTCTCCTCTCAGTGACGTCTCTGGCTGTTTTTCTGCAGATGTAAAAATGTTGTGGGCACATTCAGCTTAAAAAAAAAACTCCCTCTGTGGGCTCTTCTCTCTTTCCCTCACTTTCTCTCCCCTTTCATTCTTCTCTCTATTTCTCTAACCTCTTACCTCTCTTCCTCGTCCTCCTACCCCTTTCTCTCTTCTTTCCCTCCTTCACTCTCCCACTATCTCCTTTTCCCTGTTTTCATACTCAGCTTCCATCCTTGTCTCTCCTTCTCTCCTGCCCCATCCCTCCTCCTTTCTCTCTCTCTTTCTCTCCTTTCATCCTCTTCTCTCATTTCTAGCCTTATCAACCTTGCTCTCAACACCCATCCGTCTCCTCTCTCTCACTCTCTCTTTCTCTCCTGTCTTTCATTCCTTCTCCCTCTCTCCTCCTTGCTCTCTCACCTCTCTCTCTCCCTCCCTCCTCCTCTCTTCTTTGCGTGGGCTGCATGCTTCCATCACAGCTCAGACCACCCAATCAGTGCTCCCCGTCGCCTCCTGTTGTACCAAACCGTCCAATGAGCTTGTGTCTTTGGGGTCACATGACTTTGGGGGTGAGGATGACTAAAGCTGCTCACCACGACGCAGAGCAGGCTTCCCTTTGCCACTATTTATAACAGTCTTGGAGTCCACGTGCGGTGATGTCAGAAGGGACAGTCTGCATTATACGAAGAACCAATAAGAACACTAATAAAACTAAATATTTTACAAACAATGGTATAAAGAGTAGAGCAGCACAGTTTTGGAAAATATTGTCATTAGATATTCAATACAAGTTTAAAAAGTAAGTTTCTGTTAAACATGCACAACACCAGGAGCATTAAAGGCCCCATATATCTGATACCCCCCATATATTTCAGCAAAATGTGTCTTACCTCAGTACAGATACACTGCCTGGCCAAAAAAATAGTCACCACCTGGATTTAACTAAGCAAATACATACAAGCCTATAGGTATGAGTCAGATCTAGGTTCAGCAACAGTATATGCTCAAAGAATGAGGCCAGCTGACTACCTGAATATACTGAACGACCAGGCTATTCCATCAATGGATTTTTTTCTTCCCTATGGCACGGGCATATTCCAAGATGACAATGTCAGGATTCATCGGGCTCAAATTGTGAAAGAGTGGTTCAGGGAGCATGAGACATAATTTTCACACATGGATTGGCCACCACAGAGTCCAGACCTTTACCCTATTGAGAATCTTTGGGATGTGCTGAAGAAGGCTTTGTGCAGCGGTCAGACTCTACCGTCATCAATGCAAGATCTTGGTGAAAAAAATTATGCGACACTGGATGGAAATAAATCTTGTGACATTGCAGAAACAATGCCACAGCAAATGCTTGCCGTAATCAAAGCTAAAGGTGGTCCAACGAAATATTAGTGTGTGTGACCCTTTTTTTTCTGTGGCGACTTTTTTTGGCCAGGCAGTGTATATTGTATACACAGATCTTGTGGTCAAAATAACACATCTGTGTACTGCATCTAATTATTGTCAGAGAATCAGAACTTTGGCAGTTAGCATGCCAGTTATTGTTAGCTTTACCGTCCTAGGAAAACTGCTCTAGCCTCAGAAAGTTGTGAAAAGTGCTTATAAAGTCAAGATCAATCCTTAGGATGGTCAGAATGAATAAGGTGAGAAGTAACTTTAAGAATGCTTTAAATTAACAAGTTCTGTTTTTCACATTTTCAAGACAATAAAGATCGGGTACAGTTGAACATTTGAGAGAAGACTGAAATATGACTTGATAACCTAATACAAGAATCCAATGTATTTCAGAGCACGTCTGTAAAAATCGAAACTACAGATACAGCAAGATTTTGTCAATAAAAAAGGAAGTAACGAAGGGAGCAAGACAGAGGAGGGTGAGAGGAGAGTGAGGGGGAATAGAAAGAGAAGATACAGAAATAAATGATAGTGAGAGAAAGAAAAGAGAGGGAGACTGTTGCATAAGAGTGGGTACTTCTGCCTCTGTTGCGATGGGAAATGGGAATTGCAGGAGAGACCTAAACTGGTGAGATAATAGTTAACTTAAATTATACAGGGAGGGCCTTTGTTACACGAGGAGGGCATCTGATACACAAGAACATTTCAGAACATATTTTTAGAGGTCTAAACTACACAGGGAAACACACAGAGGGTTAGTTCTCAAAGAGAACACTATAAAAACTGGAACCTTTGTGAATTGCTCATTGTAATAATAATAATAATAAAAAAAAAAAAAATACAATTTCAAATCTTGCCTCTGAAATTTCCCATAAATTTCAAATCTTGCCTCTGTAATTCCCCATAAAAGAACTGTGTGTAACCTGTGCTCTATGAACTGAACCAGGTTTGCCAGTGCCATAACTTGCAGCTAGAGGACATATTTAGGTTTAAACCAGCTGGATTTCAGCATTGAAACTAGCAACCCAAATTAGAGGCTCACGTCAAGCTCATTCTGCTTTCTGATTAGTCTTGTCACGATACAAAATTTCAATATCAATTTTCTGACAAAAGTAATAATAAATAAAAATGATATGAAATTTAACCAATGAAAGACAGACTTTGCTTTTCAAACATACTTCAACAGAATTATAAAAAAAATAAATAAACCAAACAGGTCTGGACAGAAATGATGGTACCCTTAACTTAATATTTTGTTGCACATCCTTTTGAGGCAATCACTGCAATCAAACGATTCTTGTAACTGTCAATGAGACTTCTGCACCTCTCAGTAGGTATTTTGGCCCACTCCTCATGAGCAAACTGCTCTAGTTGTCTAAGGTCTGAACAGTGCCTTTTCCAGACGGCATGTTTCAGTTCCTTCCAAAGATGCTCAATAGGATTTAGGTCAGGGCTCATAGAAGGCCACTTTAGAATAGTCCAAAGTTTTCCTCTTAACCATTCTTGGGTGTTTTTAGCTGTGTGTTTTGGGTCATTGTCCTGTTGCAAGACCCTTGACCTGCAACTGAGACCAAGCTTTCTGACACGGGCCATCACATTTCTCTCTAGAATCTCTTGATAGTCTTGAGATTTCATTTTACCCTGCACAGATTCAAGACACTCTGTTCCAGATGCAGCACAGCAGCCCCAGAACATAACAGAGCCTCCTCTATGTTTCACAGTAGGGACAGTGTGCTGTTCTTGATATGCTTCATTTTTCCATCTGTGAATGTAGAGCTTGGTGCCTTGGTTCCATTTTTGTCTTATCTGTCCGTAGGATATTCTCCCAGAAGCTTTGTGGCTTGTCAACATGTAGTTTGGCAAATTCCAATCTGGCTTTTTTATGATTTGTCTTCAACAATGGTGTCCTCCTTGGTCATCTCCCATTAAGTCCACTTTGGCTCAAATAACAACAGATGATGGGATCTGACACTGTGTTGTAATGCAGGCAGAGTGCACCAAGAGATGGAGGACTCGGGGAAAGGTTTACATTGTTTATTTACAATAAGTAATAAATTGAACAATAATGCGTCTATTCGTCTATGCGTCTATGCGTCTATGAGTCTATGCGCGTCGCCATCTTCGATGGCGGCGCGCATAGATGCAGCGGCCCGGAGCTCCTATTGTTTTGCACTTTTTGTGGTGCTGTGTATCATCTCACACAGTCTTGGCATACTTCAGTACAGCAGAGATGAGCTACTACATCTGAGCTATGGAGATCTTCAACTGACACCCGAGTATCGTCAAGCAACCCCCGGGGCTACCCGCAGCAGCAGGCCGGAGGAGGAAGCGCTGTGAGCGGAGGCAGAAGAGAGGCAAACGGGGGGGCGTGTGGGCTCGGCTAAAGGCTAGCCCCTTCAAACCACCGCTTCCGACCATATTTCTCTCCAATGCTCGTTCAATCCGTCATAAACTGGATGAAATAAGACTGCAGATCGCTACTCGACGGACTTTTAACACCTGTTCGTGTATGATTTTCTCCGAAACCTGGCTGGACAGCTCCATTCCCGAAGCGGCTATTGAGCTAGCGGGCCGCACCGCCTACAGAGCCGACAGGACCGCGGACTCTGGTAAGAAGAACGGCGGGGGACTGTGCATCTATATTAACAACTCCTGGTGCACGAACACAACGGTAATGGATAAACTGTGTAGTACAGAGACAGAACTGTTGCTGTTAAAGTGCCGTCCATTCTATCTCCTTCGGGAATTCTCTTGCGTTTACATCTGCGCTGTTTACATTCCACCAGATGCTAATGCTAAGTTGGTGTTAGCACAAGTGAGCAGCAGCATCAACAACAGCCTGGTAGCACACCCGGACAGTGTTTTTATTGTGGCTGGGGACTTCAACCATGCGGACTTAAAATCTGTACTGCACAAATTCCACCGAAATGTGAAGTGTGCTACCAGAGGAGATAGAACTTTGGACCAGGTGTATACTAATGTTGCGGACGCATACAGAGCCCAGGCCTATCCCCACCTGGGTCTGTCAGACCATCTCTCTATTTTGCTGCACCCAAGGTATACACCAAAGATCAAGAGCACCGGGACTACAATCAGAACCGTGAGAATATGGCCGCAGGATGCTATTCCTATGCTCCAAGACTGCTTCCACCACACAGACTGGGAAGTATTCAAAGAGCAGGACACCGTCAATCGTGTTGCACTGGACAGTTTCACCTCCACTGTCTTGGATTACATATGTTTCTGTGTGGACAATATAACAAGCTGGAAACAATTCCGTGTGTTTCCCAATACTCCACCCTGGATGACACACGGAGTTCAACAACTCATCCGAGCTAGGAATATTGCTTTCAAATCCGGGGACCAGGAGGCATATAGGGCTGCCAGGACTAACTTGAGGAGTGGCATCAACACTGCCAAACGACATCACAGAAGGCGCATCGAGGCCAGGTTTGAGAACACCACAAACCCAAGGCAGGTTTGGGAGGGCATCAGGGCTATTACAGACTACAAGAGGAAACCACCACCACCCTCAGCTGACAGTCCTACTCTGGCTGAGGGCTTAAACCTCTTATGCCCGTTTTGACAGGAATAACACCGACCCTGTCCTGTCCCCTCTCCCCTCGACTGACCCTGCTCCAGTCCTGAGCACTCATGAGGTGAGACGTGTGTTCCGCAGCATCAACACCAGGAAGGCGGCCGGGCCAGATGGAGTACTGGGCCGGGTGCTAAAAGACTGTGACCTCACTGTCCTGTTCTCTGGTTCCAGCCTGTTTCAAAGCAGCAACCATTGTCCCCATCCCAAAACAGTCAAATGTCACATGTCTGAACGACTACAGACCTGTGGCACTCACCTTCCATTACCGCCAAATGCCTGGAGAGACTGGTCATAAAACACATCAAAGCTGTTTTGCCACCATCCCTGGATCCATACCAGTTCGCATACAGAGAGAATCGGTCAACCGAGGACGCCATAGCCATGGTGCTGCACACACTACTGGAGCACCTGGAGCACAAGAACACCTACGCTCGGCTCCTCTTTGTAGACTACAGTTCGGCTTTTAACACCATCCGGCCATACAAACTTCGGTCCAAACTCCACCAACTGGGACTCAACTCCTCTCTGTGCAACTGGACTGTGGATTTTCTGAGTAATCGTACACAGAGTGTTAGAGTGGGCAAGAACACCTCCCCCAGCCTTGTTGTCAACACCGGGGCCCCTCAAGGATGTGTTCTGAGCCCTCTGCTATACACTCTCTTCACCCATGACTGTCTTTCCTCCTCCGCGTCCAACCTCATCGTTAAGTTCGCTGATGACACCACAGTGCTCGGCCTCATATCCAACAATGATGAGGTTAACTACAGGAGGGAGGTGCAACACCTAGAGTCATGGTGCCACCACAATAACCTGCTTTTAAACACTAAAAAGACCAAGGAGATTGTTGTGGATTTCCGCAGGAGAAGTCACAACAACCACCTACTCTCCTCATTGGCTCCGAAGTGGTGGAGAGGGTGAGCAGTTTTAAATTTCTGGGGGTAACCGTGACTGAGGACCTGTCCTGGGGTGATCACATCACCACAGCTGTACGGAAGGCCCAACAGCGCCTCTACTACCTGAGGAAACTGAGGAGTGCCCACATTCCCAGACCTCTGATGTTGAACTTTTATAACTGTGCCATCAGTAGTGTTCTGACATGTGGATTTTTAGTGTGGTTCTCCAGCTGCACTAAGGCCGACCAGCAGGCACTCCAGCAGGTGGTGAAAGCAGCCGGCAGAATCATCGGAACCACCCTTCCAGAAATCAGCACCATCTACTCCACTCGCTGTCTGAGAAGGGTGCACAACATCCTGCGGGATCAACATCACCTTGCGGGATCAACATCTTTTTCACCTGCTGCCCTCAGGGAGAAGGTACAGGTCCATACAAGCCAGAACATCCAGACTGGCCAACAGTCTGTATCCACAGGCTGTGAGGCTCCTGAACTCTGCCCCTCTCCCCTCTCCCCTCTCGGCCCCTCTCTGCCCCCGTCTCACGGACAAAAAACACATTCATCTCTCAATAACACTGAACTGGTTGCATTGTTGCATTTTGTCATTATTCTCAAGTCCCTGTCTGTATGTCCCTGTTTCTATGCACCTTATTGACACCATCATGCTGCTACAAGACTCATGTTGTACTGTCTCATGTTGTACTGAAGCCACACTGGGTCAATGTTACACTGGGGTTTAAGGGTATTTATTTTATTTTTCTTATGGATTGCACTTTATGGGATGCTCCAAACACAATTTCGTTGTTCTTTTTGTGACAATGACTACAATAAACTGAATTGAATTGAATTGAATTGAATGAAGGTAGATCTGGCGATGAGCGGTGGGCGAGGTGCAGGCCAGGATCCTGGGGCGGAACGTGGAGTGGGAAGGAGACGACGGTGCGGACAGTACAGGAGCAGGGAGCAGAGTGCGAGCCAGGGTCCGGGGTTGTGGAGTGCAGGGCCGGAAACAAGGCGAGCAGAGCCAGAACGAGGAGCAGGGTGAGAGGCATGGTCCAGTGACGTGGAGTGCAGAGGCGAGACAAGACAGACTGTACCAGGGCTGGGTAGCAGGATCGAAGCAGAGCCTGGAGCGAGGGCGCTGGGACGGTCCAGGGAGCAAGATCTGTAGGGTAGCACAAAATCCAATAAGCGAGGTAACAGCGAGCAAAAACACAAAAAGCAAGGACAAGCAAGATAATCACGTTGACACACGGACGATCTGGCTGGTCCTGGCTCCTCTTGTCCCGTGGCAGGTGGCGTTGATTGCGCTGATGACTTACAGGTGTGCACGGGAGGAGCCAGGAGCTCCGCCCAGCTCCAGCTCAGCCAGCAACACAGGAGGCAAAACAGGGTGCAGGAATAACATGGCTCATGACACACTGATGTTCCTTGAGCTTGAAGTCCACCTTTAATCTCTTTAGAAGTTTTTCTGGGCTCTTTTGTCACCATTCGTATTATCCGTCTCTTTGATTTGTCATATGTTTTCCTCCTGCGGCCACATCCAGGGAGGTTGGCTACAGTCCCATGGATCTTAAATTTCTGAATAATATGTGCAAGTGCAGTCACAGGAACATCAAGCTACTTGGAGATGGTCTTATAGCCTTTACCTTTAACATGCTTGTCTATAATTTTCTTTCTAATCTCCTAAAACAATTCTTTCCTTTGCTTCCTCTGGTCCATGTTGAATGTGGTACACACCATGTCACCAAACAGCACAGTGACGACCTATAACCCTATATATAGACCCATGGACTGATTACACGATTGTAGACACCTGTGATGCTAATTAGTGGACACACCTTGGATTAACATGTCCCTTTGGTCACATTATTTTCAGTCTTTTCTAGGGGTACCATCATTTTTGTCCGGGCCTGTTTCATGAGTTTAATAATTCTGTTGAAGGATGGCTGAAAAGCAATATCTGACTTTCACTGGTTAAATTTCATATATTTTTTTATTTATTATTACTTTTGTCAGATTCAAGTTGTTTCTGTGACCATTGTGAGTTTTTCTTTCATTAACCAACGGGTACCAACAATTTTGTCCACATGTGTATGGCCTTCCCCATCATCCCTGTACAGCAGAATCTGTTTATACAACCTGTCGCGACCCACACCCTCAATCACTAAATACACTATAAAAATACATCAATATATGCAGCTTTATTTTAGCAAAAATATGCTTGAAAACAGACATGAGAGTGAATCATTTAGCTTCATTTTAGTATGGATTGGTATTTGATTTTCAATGCGTTTGACAATATATTTCTGATTGAATAATCGTCTTGAGAACGGAAAAAAACAAATTCTAACAAAAATAAATGTTAAATCCTGTCCAATGTTTTTGTAATAAAGAATAAACCAGCATTGCAATAGTTATCAGAAGCCAAATAAGTGAAGCGGTGGGAACTTTTGTGTCGGTTTGAGCGAGTCAGTCTCATAAACTAGGTTTAGTTTTGAGCCCGGCTGTTTGACGTCTGAGTAATTCACAGGTGTGTTCAGGTGTGTTCAGGTGTCTGTCTCATGCATTAAAAAAAAAAAAAAAAAAACATGCACCACTGTTATCTGTTATTCATCAGTTATTCCTGAATGTTCCGTAGAAAACACTGTGTCGGTCTGCATGATTAAGGTTTGGTTTGTCCCATCTCTGTTTTCCATCTCTTTTTCTCACGCTACTGATGCTGATATAAATGTTAGAAATGTGTTACTGCAACATTCAAAGTGTCTACTGATGTGCCTCGAGCAAGGCAAAGTCTTTCTCATGTCTGCAATCAAGCATCAGGCATTCTTGGACCTCATTGGACCTGTCCTATTACATAATTCTCCTTCCTCTATCTCCCTCTCTCTCTCCTTCCCTCCCCCTTTCTCTCCCTATCTTACTGTCTCCTTCTCTTCTATCTATCTCTTTCTCCCTTCCCTCTTGACGTCCCTTTCTCCTTCTCTCCTGCTCCCTCTTACCCCCTCATCTTTGTCTCTCTCTGTCACCCTCATCCTCCGTCATCTCTCCCCTTCCCTCCCCCTTTATCTCATTCTCTTTCTTTTTGTAACTCCCCCCATTGCCTCCCTGTCACTGCTGTCGTTCTGTCTTACACTGTACCATTATTAGCATGACAATTTGCTTGTGCGCCAGATAGGATCACTGACAATGCTAACGGACGGAGGGATATTTTTAGCTCATGTTACAAGTAGGTTAGCCACTAATCTGGCCTGCTGACGCTACCTTCTTTAATGGTGGAACGTACGTTAGAGGAATGGGGGTGTGGGGTGGGGTTTCCCTGAGTTCAAAATGGGAGGAGGCATAAACCAGGAGGGAGAGGAGGAGGAGATGAGGAGGAGGCGAATGCTTGCTTACAGTACAGAAGTGAAATTAGCTCGCACAGTGAAAGACGTCTAGGGTTGTATGTTGTTTTGAATGTAGTTTAGTGACTGAGGAGAAGTTGAACGTAGGTAGGCGGTAGGAAACAAAGCTAGGACCTAGGAAAGGAGACATTTCTTGGATAAGTATTCTCCGGGGGATATTTATTGAACAACCAAACCAGATCAGCTTGGAGAGATAGAACTGTGAATGGTGAGGACAATTCTTTTAATTTTTTACCAAGTTACCTTTGTAAGAACATTTTCACGCCATCGCAGTGATTGATTTTGATTACAGTTATTTTTATATCAATGTTTTTACTACATTACATTGTTGCATGCTAGAACTGGTTGGATAAAATTTTCAAATATATATAATTTTTTTTACTTTATACCATCGCATCAAATTCTTGTGACTAATTCTAATTATTACAAAAAAAACAACTTTGTATAATGTTTTTTTTTTTTTTTTTTTGGGGGGGGGGGCATTGTAGATTTAATGTGAATATATATATATATATATATATATATATATATATATATATATATATATATATATATATATATATATATATAAATTCTTAGGAATTGAAAATCATCAGTCGGTGCTCCATGTGGATATTACAGTTGGGTGAAGTGTCTTGCACAACCACAGTGTGCGCAGTATGTTTGAGTTGGAATCGAGCCACTGACTTTTGCCTTGCCTCGAAAGGTCCCTGGTATGGCATTTAGCTTTTCTAAAAAAAAAAATACTGTTTTTATTGCTCAAAAATGCATTGAAAAACATGCATTCTTACTGTGTGGTCATGTCTCCATAGATCTGGTCTGTAACTTGGCTTTATGGCATTGTCATCTCAGTGGAGATGGATAATTTGACTGTCCTTCTGTGTAACATTCCCTGCAAAGCTATGACATCTCCGTGGTGACGGGCAAGTGTAAGTAAATTTGCTCATTGCTCTTTTAAGTTTTTCTGTTAAGTCCAGACTAATATCCCTGTGTATTTTTTACACAGAAGGATATCAGTCTGGTCACCACTCCCTCTGTCACGTCTTGAGCCAGAACCAAACATGATTCAATCAGCTTTGTTTACTTCAGTGACACATGTGAAACAAATCACTTCAGGTTAAAGAAGACATATTGTTCTTGTGTCTGCTGTATACTTGTAAACTACGACCCCCATATATCATTATGTTATAATTTGCACATTTTACATCACCATATTCATCTGAAACAACTTAATAAATTTAACGAGTCTGCTGACTTACAAATCTTCAAGAGGGTAAATGAGAAGGAAGCAACTATAACATGGTGAAAAGACTCTGAAAAGTCCATTTTGCAGAATAGGTCTGATTTAAGGTGTCTTAGATGGGTTTTGCTTACCCTAATTTTCCAGTTTCCTCTTTGGAAAATCCTCTACTTTTCTGAAAGCTCCTCTGGTTCCACTCGCTGTGAATGGACTAATTTGGAAATAACAAGATTTGGAATCATTTTTGAGTTTGTGTGAATGAAAGGTGGAGCTGCAGATGGAAAAGTCAGGTGGAGACAGAGGTAAAGCTTGTATTGTCTTTTGTGGTGGGTCAGAGAGAAGATAGAGGACATTTTGGATGTGGAGACGGATATATATGCTTATATTTGTTTTTTGGTGTGTTAGGGAGATGATCGACATCTTGGGTGGAGACAGCGGGCATATGTTTGCATATTCTGGGGGGGTGTTAGAAATTGAATAGTGGACATTTTAGGCAGGTGGAGGTGTCTGTATATTTGTATTTTCTGCTGTGGTGCGTTAGACAGAGTATATTGAACATTCTGGGCTGGTGGAGACATTGTATTGAGCTTGTATTATGTAAAGCGCCCACAGCCGTTGGTGGAGGGACTGCAGAGAAGCTGAGGGGGCGGCAACCAAGCAAACTCAATTTCAAACAGAGACACAGTCACTACTGCATCCAATTGTTAGGCCGTACTTACAATATTTATTATGACTTGTGCTTTCACAAAACAAAAATTTCAAACTTGATTTTGATTCTAAGGAATAGACTCAATACTTAACACCAATTGCAGTACCTCAATGATGAAATGAAAAAAATAACAAAACAAAAAAAAACACTCTTTCTTTAGACAATGGAATGTGGTTTTCAACATTAAATGGTAGTACTTTTTTTTCTATTCCCATGTGTCTTTTATGTGTGTAATCCTTCAGTGTCCGGTAGTTTCATAGGGGTCCATGAGTGTATACTTGTCTATGTGTCTTATACTTGTGAAAGATACAGCTCAAGATCATATAAAGATATTCAGGAAAGGTTCATTTGTTTCCCATGAATGTGACTTTTTTGTATCAATACCTACTCGAATAAGTATCTAGTTTTGATACTAGTTTTAGTATCAATTAGTATTTGATTTTCAATACTTTCAATAACCCTACTATAAGAGAAACAGGTTTGCTCAAACATGCATGAATCACTCAAAAATATAACTTTGGGTAAAGCTAATGATGAGGGATAACCATTATAACGTATTATTATAAATTTCAATAGTAGGATTACCTTATAGAAAAACAGAAGTGTCCACTCTCACCTTTTTTGCTGAAAATCAAACTCCTAAACAGGACTATGCACATTCACATCGTTCACAGGCTCTTGAAAATGTTTAAATTTCTTTAGTATTATTTCTTGAGTTCTTAAAAATTTTTGCTAGTGTTTGCTAGTGTGTGCATTGTCTCCCCATGGTAAATGCTGAACATTCCACCTTAGAGATAGATACAGAACTCCCCCAGTGTGATGTCACTGCAAAGTAGCAACATATTCTACAATTCTACTTTAAACCAGTGATTGTTCAATATTTTAACTTTTTTAGCTTTTGTCTTTAAAGATGTAAAAAAATGTATAAAATGATTGTTTGTCATGGATAGACTCCACACATTTACATTATAAAGGTAACTTTTCTGGAGAGGGATCCATCACCTGCTTTTTTCCAAGGTATTTTGTTGCCTGGAAATAAATTGAGAAGAAAAGTACAAAAACACAGGAAGTAGCAGTGAGTTCGGGAAAATGGAGTACAGCTAATTATGTCATCAACTGTCATCAATTCTACCCAAAATGTAAAGACAATTTACGCACAAAGAAAGCATTTTCTGTGTACACACAGTGTAAACCTTCATTTAACAAAATAAAGATGCTGTTGTTAAATCGTATTAGTCTAGTCAAAACAATTCTGTAATTTAGACAAGTTTTGACCCTTGTTTACATTATGGTTGCTTGGTAACAGTTTTGGATTTACCTCCACATATGTCATATTTGCTGCTAATGTCCAAACAGGAAGTCAAAATATAAACTTCACCAAAAAACTAGGCCAGATTTTAAGCAAAATCATGAATGTAACTATGTTAAATATCCTATATTATGCAAAATTTACTCTTGAGGTTTAAACTATTTTATAATGTTAATGTTGTCAAAACCAGACCTGGAGTTGTGGTTTGTTTCATTCCCATGTTTTAGTAACCCTTTAGTATTAGTCTGTCTGTACACCTCTAAATCTCAAAATGATCCGTTCTACCTTGTGATGTCATGTAGTGGTAGTTACCTTTTACCTTTAGTTCAGTAGAGATTGGCAATTATGGGCAATTACGGAATCATCCAAATGATTCTAGTGAAGGTGTATGGAGTTTAAAAACACAGTGGGGCACTTCCTGTATTACCACGTGATAACAGCACAAGGTGGAACAGAGTGTTTTCTGTTTAAGAGAAGAACTCATCTATGTGTGAGTCAGTTAGATTAAAACTGCAGAGGACCCATAAATTAACCAGGCTTAGTTAAGCCAGGCTGTTGTAGTCGGAGTAGTTAGCTGTGTTCAGCGTCGCGCTGCTATCTCAGTGCATAATTACAGGTTGTGGCTCGCTAATATGTGGAGGACGTGCACATTGGGTTCTGTTGACTCATTCAGCTCTTTTTAAAAAAAAAGTGTGTTTGACTATAGAACACGCTGTCGTCACCTTCAAAATACAGTGGCTTGCAAAAGTATTCATACCCCTGGAACTTTTTCAAATTTTGTCAAGTCACAACCACAAATGTATTTATTTATTTTTTTATTTGCATTTTATGCGAATAACTAGCACAAATGGTACATAAGTCTGAAATAGTGTCATGAAGCCCGTATGTTCTGTCTCCCTGTGTGCTCTCCCCCTCCCCTACCTGTCTGAATCCGGAGCTGGGCGGAGTTCCTACTCCTCCCGTGCACACCTGGAGTGCATTAGCACAATCATCACCACCTGCTGTCGAGTATATGAGGGTTCGGCAGATGACACTCGGAGCCAGACCATCCGCGTGTAAACATTCCTGCTCCCTCGCTCGCTCCTGCTCCTGACCCTGCGCTCCAGCTCTGGTACAGTCCACCCCTCGTCTTCGCCTCCTGTCCTGTCTTGGTCTCCGGCCTGCTTCTCGTCTCCTGCCCTGGTCCTCGCTCTCTGGATTACTCCTACTTGGTTCCCCCTGGTCTCGTCTCCGGTCCTGTCCCGCTCCGGCCCTGGCTGTCTCCGTGTCTGCTCCAGACTTGGCTTGGCTAGCTCTGTTCCTGAGTCCGATCCTGTCTTCGTCTGGTCCTGGTGTTCCTCGTTTCTGCTCAACACTCCGCACGCCTGGTTCGCCTCCCGTGTGTTTGATGAACTATTGACTCATATTATTTCACAAACTGTTAATAAACACTGTAAAATTGCCCTGAGTCTGCAATCCTTGGTCCGCTCCTGTACCTGCCGTTACGACAAATAGAAAGAAAATTATACATAATTTCTTGATTTAAAAAAATAAAAAAACAACTGAAAAGTGCAGCGTGGATAGCGGGGATGGCGTGTGAGTAGTGTTTTGCTTTTAGGCCAAAAAGTTAGATTTTGGTCTCATCAGACCAGAGCACCTTCTGCCACATGTTTGCTTTGTCCTCCAAATAACTTCTAATGAACTGTAAATGAGACTTCTTATGGATGGTTTCCAACAATGTCTTTCTTCTTGCCACTCTTCTATAAAGACCAGATTTGTGTAGTGCATGACTAATAGTTGTCCTGTGAACAGATTCCCCCACCTGAGCTGTGGATCTCTGCAGCTCTTCCAGAGTCACCATGAGCCTCCTGGCTTCATCTCTGATCAGTGCTCTTCTTGTTCGTTCTGTAAGTTTTGGTGGACGACGATGTCTGGGTAGGTTTGCAGTTGTGCCATACTCTTTCCATTTCTGGATGATGGATTGAACAGTGCTCACTGAGATGTTCAACGCTTGACAAATCTTTTTACATCCAAGCCCCGCTTTAAACTTCACCACAACTTTTTCTCTGGCCTGTTTGGGGTGCTCCTTTGACTTAATTTTGTGGTTTGCTCCCCAACACTCTCTTAACAAGCTTCTGTGGCTTTTTAGTCATTAGATCAACATTCAATCTTTCCAAAATCATCAGGCAACTTCTGAAATCAATTGTTTGCATTCAAGAAAAAGGGGGCTGAATGCTTTTGCATGCTGCTCTTTTAAGTTTTTTTATTTTTTAAATTGGAAATCTTGTAAATATTTCCTTCCACTTCAAACTTAAAATGCTAAGAAAATGTATTTGAATTTGTGGTTGTGATGTGACAATATGTGAAAAAGTTCCAGGGGTATGAATACTTTTGCAAGCCATTGTACATCCAGTCCTCTGCCATCAACATACACCCAATTTTATGAGTACAGTGGTCCCTGGTTTATGGCGGGTGTTGCATTCCAAAAATAACCCGCAACAGGTGAAATCCGTGAAGTAATCGGCTATATTTTTTACAATTATTATATGTTTTAAGGCTGTAAAACCCCTCACCACACACTTTATACACTTTTCTCAGACAGGCATTGACATTTTCTAACATTTCTCTCTTGTAATTAATAGTGACTCACAGTTATTTCACAGTTCCTCTGACCGTGCCTTGTCGTCCTGGTGTAGTGTTGATCGAACATTTATGTAAATTTGACTCAAAACATTCTGTGCGGGTTGAAGCCTGGTTTTGTGTTGTCCATTGCTGTTACTCGTGTATTTTTATTGAAGAGAAAATAACTTCCACTGGACTCCGATGTAAAAACAGAGTTACAAAATTTAAATTCAGTGTTTCAAAATCCTTTTTTACAGAGGTAATCAAACCAAGTCATTCTCAAAAATAAACAATACTACAGTAAGAAAACCATTTGACTTCGTCTTTATGCGCTGCCTCAACTCTTTCCTCGTATGTGCTATCGCTCTTAAAGTGATGGTAACATTTTTACGTAAAACTTAAATAATAAAAGTTCTAAGATATTTTAACATCAACATTGACACAATAAAATAAATGTAGCTTATGTATATAAATCAAATATCAAATCTTTCAAGATGAAATTATTCATATAACAATAAAACAGCATTTTTAACAAAATATCAACAAAAATTTACATGCTTTATTATATATAAATTAAACTTGGCTCCCACGCATTCTGTGCTGTGCAGGAGGGGCGGCACGGAGGAGATTGACGGTGGTCTGCAGTCGGCCGGCTGGGACGCAGAGCACCATGCACATTCATACACAGGAAAAAAGCGTGTAGAATTGCACTGGAAAAATCCATGAAACAGCGAGATCGCGAAGGGTGAACCACAATATAGCAAGAGACCACTGTACACCCAATTTTATGAGTATATCCAAGTATTTGACGGGTTAAAATGAAAATCATAATTTAAATTCAAATGTTAGTCCTACTTAGGCCCGAGCCTGGGACTCCGTCCCGGCAAGGGACTCATTAAAACCGCGTCCGGAGCATGGAAAATGGCAAAAATCAAGTAGTAAACACGCCCCGACATGGCAGTGAGTGGTGTCAAAAATTAGAACTTGACGAGCTCTAATTGTCACAAAAGACCCCGAGAAATAATAATGAAACTCAAACTTTGATTTTGAAATGACGAATAATACAAAGGATATAAAAAAACTGAAGACGGATCAGAAAGATCTCTCTATTAAAGTTGAAAATGTGTCAAAAACACTAATTGACAAGTACAGCATCCTCGAAGAGGCGATTGCTCTCCAAGAAGACAGAAGTAGGAGAGATAATATACGAATTAAAAACTTACCCGAATCACAGGGAGAAGTTAACGTGCTGTCCTACATGTGCGCCACTCTGCCCAAATGGTTCCCTTCACTTGCCGATGAGAGGATTGAGATAATGTGAGCCCACAGAATTGGTCCCGAACGCTCTCCTGGTGCCCCCCCGCGTACGGTCATCATGAAATTTCTCCGCTTCACGGACCGGGACAAGATCCTCAAAGCTGTACGGGAATCTCCAGTGACGGTGAATGGAAAAAGCATCCGTTTTAGGGCGGACTACAGTAGTTTCACTGCGAAACGAAGACGTGCATTCGCTGGAATCATGGAAGAAGCCAAAAAACAAGGTTTCAATGCTTTCCTCCTTTATCCGGCTAACTTAAAATTATCTAAAGGATCTGAGTCCGTTTTCTTCACAAACATCAAAGATGCGGAGAAATACTTGGCCTCTTAACTTCTACTATGGGACATTGGAACTGAACAAGGAACAGTGTTTTTTCACCACGGATGGACATGAAAATGGACCTTAAAGTGAAGGTACTAGATTTAATTTTGATCTTTAGATGGACAAACATATATATATAAATATATTATTTATTTATTTTTATTTATTTATTTATTTTTTTAGAAAAAGGAAGATATGTAAATATACTAATAGTAACGGGAATGGGGCGGATTTCCTTATGTAGCCACCTTCTCACATAATCAGGTGAATATATTAGTTTAGGGAGGGGAACCCACGTTACGTGAGGTTTCAGCTTTTTTCTTTTCTTTTTCTTTGATGTTTTTCTATTCTTTTGAGCTCATGGTGATACAGGGCGGGAGTTTTGGGATTTCCATATGTTATGATTACTATGTATTTTTATTGCATGTTAAAGAACAAACTGAAATAACATGACAACTTGTGTTAATATATGTACTTGGAATACTAAAGGTTTAAATGCCCCTATCAAACGTACAGCATGTTTAGATCACCTTTTAAGACAGTGTTGACATCGCCTTTATACAAGAATCCCATTTGCAAAAGGCAGATGTTAATAGATTCTCAAATCAACACTATTTTATTGCTGCATCTTCTTCATCAGAATCAAAAACCTGTGGAACATTGATAGTAATTAAACGTAATCTAAATTTAACAATTACAAATAGTTATGGCAGCTCTGATGGGCGTATTGCATATATAAAGGCTAATATTTTAGGACGAGATTATGCCTTAATCTCAATATACGCACCAAACCATTATGATCCAAATTTTTATGGGAAAATAATAGAAATTTTATCAGGTTTACAAGAATATGCAGTAATTATTGGTGCTGATATGAATGCTGTTTTAGATGTAACCCTTGATAGTTCAAGGGGATAGTTCGCTCACAGTACGCACAAAAAATGGCATCTAATGCTTTTGGCAACTTGTTATCTGATTTTTCTTTACAAGATTTATATCGTTTATTTAACCCAAATTTAAGACAATATACCTTTTTCTCAAATAGGCATAAAACGTATTCTAGAATAGATTATTTATTAGCTAATCCTTCTTCCTTTTTGAAAATACACAAGGTTCAAATCATTCCAAATGGCCTATCTGACCATTCAATGGTCATTGCCAAATTGTCTCCAAATAATATTCCATTAAAAGCCACTAGATGGCGTCTCAATATCACTTTACTTAAAAACTTAGATTATTGTGATTACATAAGAATACAAATTAAACAATTTTTATTTTTTAATTCAGCCCCTGAAGTTGACCCACGGACATTATGGTACGCTCTTAAGGGTTGCATTCGTAATGCCACGATTTCTTACTCATCATATATTAATAAGATAAAGTTAGAAAAAATAAAACGATATGAGCACATTTTACAAGTATTAGAACAAAAACAACATCGAGTGGGATTCTCTGATAACAGAGCAGAAATTATTGAGGTTGTTAAATCAAAGTTATACACACTTCTTCGAGCCAGAGCTGAATTTGACATTCATAGAGCTAGACAAAACCATTTTTTTAACGGTACCAGAAATAATTCACTTCTTGCTATGAAATTGAATAAATCCATAAAACACAGTAATATAACCACTATTAAAGCAAACAATGAAACATTAACAAATCCTAAAGATATAAATAATGAGTTCTACTCTTTTTATCAAACACTATATTCATCCACAATTGAGTTAAATAAAGCAGGATGTAAAAAATTTCTACATGACTTAAGATTAACCTCATTATCACAAAAAGAAAATACAAATCTTAATAGTAAAATTTCATTGAATGAGCTTCATGCTGCTCTAAATAGCATGAAACAAGGTAAATCTCCAGGTTGGGATGGTATCCCTCCAGAATTTTATCTTACATTTTGGAATGATTTAGGACTTTTGTTCTTAAAAATGATTTGGACCTCAATTGAGAAAGGTTCCTTCATTAATGATGCGAATCAAGCAATAACCACTCTTTTACCTAAACCAAATAAAGATCAAACTCTATGTAGTAATTATAGGCCTTTATCACTTCTTAATACTGATGTTAAAGTTTATGCCCGAATCGCATTGACCCATATATGTCAAAATTGATTAATTGTGACCAAACTGGTTTTATCAAAAATCGATTGGCATCTGATAACATAAGACGATTACTTCATATTATCCACGCCGCCACTGATTTCCCATCTGACTGTGTTATTTTATCTCTTGATGCTGAAAAAGCTTTTGATCATCTTGAATGGGAGTATCTCTGGATGGTTATGGATTATTTTAAATTAGGACATACTTTCATCAATATGGTAAAATTACTATACACGGATCCTTCAGCTGTGCTGATAAGTGGAAGTATTACGTCATCTTCTCTTCGTATATCTCGATCATGTCGTCAAGGGTGCCCTTTAAGTCCTTTTCTTTTTGCCTTGTCTTTAGAACCCTTAGCTCAAAAAATAAGACAAAATAACTTTATCTGTCCTATAAGTTTTAATAATACTAATCATTACATCTCTCTATATTGTGACATTTTATTATATATAGATAAAGCATCGACCTCTATCCCACATATACTTGAGACATTTAAAGAGTTTGTTTCACATTCTGGATATAAGATAAATTGGTTAAAATCGGCTTTACTTCCTCTTAATTCATATTCCAAACTTGTATCACTTCCGTCTATAATTCCGAGAGTGGAGCATTTCAAATATTTGGGTGTGGAAATCTATCCATCACTAAATGTAATTGCTTCTACAAACTTTATAAATATTTTAAACCAGGTAACTCTTGACTTACAACGATGGGATAATTTCCCATCGAATTTCTATTATTAAAACAGATATATTACCACGTATACTTTTTTATTTTGCAATGCTTCCCCTCTCTCCACCGCCCAGGTATTTTGAAAGGCTTCACTCTCTGATTTCAAAATATCTATGGAAAGGAAATCGACCACGTGTCTCTTTACCTACGTTACAGCGGCACAAATCTTCAGGAGGCCTTTCAGTGCCCAATTTCAAATACTATTACTGGTCTTTTGTTTTACGTCCACTGTCTTCATGGTTCTGCCCAACGAGTAACACTGCATGGAAATGCATAGAAGAAAATCTAGTTCACCCTCATAGATTAAAGGACCTAATTTACTCTGCTATCCCACTTAAACGAGCAAAGACTCGTTTTGGCCCAATAATTACTAATTTACTAGCAGTCTGGAGATACGTGGAAAAATAATCTAAAAGCATACAAAAATGGCATAAGAACAGTCCACTTTTCCACAACTATTCATTACTATCTGGGGCCAAACCATTTGCTTTTTCACAATGGGAAGAGAAAGGGATTCATGTATTAGGAGACATGTTTGGTGATTCTGGGCTTTTCCCTTTTAGTGATCTACGTGCCGGCTTTAACCTGCCAGCATCTTCTTTTTTTGTGTACCTGCAGTTGAGATCCTCCATGAAAGCCTATGGGGTTCCATGGACTGAACCCCTTACCACACACAAATTACACCATATATTAAATAGAAAAAAGAGCTTTGTTACACAAATATATAATTTATTATTGATTGCAAATTATAAACCATTGAAAATTGAAACGTGTGGAGTAAGGATTTGGATGCAGCAATGGAGAATGACAACTGAAAAAGAATATGGAATACAGTTACTTACTCATCAAAAAATCCAAACCATTAGGTACTACACTTCAATTTTTTACATAGAACTTATTTAACCCCTAAAAAGAGACACCTGATGAAGCTCACTTCTTCTCCATATTGTGATAAATGTTCAGAGAATGTGATTGGTACTTTTATCCACATGTTTTGGGATTGTAAAGACGTCAATATTTTTTGGAAAACTGTACATTCCTATTTAGTTAAAATGTTAAACAAAGATTTTTGTTTTACCCCACTTATCTTTTTGATTAATGATTTTTTGAAGTTATCAAATTGGTCCTTTTTTCACAAAAAGATTTTACTGGCAGGGTTGACAGCAGCGAAAAAACTGCTGGCCCTTCGCTGGCAAACATCTAACAACTTGACTCTTAGTCACTGGATCAATACCTTTCGCTATATCATCAACATGGAACTATCAGTAGCTAAAATGCATGGAGCCAAAACAAAAACTATCTCATTATGGAGTAAAACCTTATTGGAGCTGGATAATCTTAAATAATCTTAAATAATCAAGACTGTGTAGGATATCACCATGAGCTCGGGATGTTTTGTTTTTGTTTTTGTTTTTTTTTTGGGGGGGGGGGGGGATATTGTGTTCTTGTTGTTATTATGTAAACAATAAAAAAAAAAATTGATCACAAAAAAAACTTTGATTTTCATGGGGCCAATGGGAGCCCGACTTGGAAAAAAGTCAACGTAAAAATCTGAAACTCACATCAAAAATAGGACATGTCGAGACATGACAAAAATGATATTATGGCCCCGCCCTAAAATCTACAGGAAGTCGGCCATATTGGATCAAACCCGGGAATGACAAAAGTGCATACCCTCGCATTCAGGACATTTTACGCACAGTTTTCATCACAAACACTTCAAATTTTGCCAAATCCCTCTAAACCCATGTGTGATTAAAGATTATCAATTACATTTTGATTATGACTTTGGGTGTGGTCAGGGTGAATTTTCAACAAAATCGCAAATTTTGGAATAATTAAAAAAAAAAATTTCTCTTTCACACATTTTTTCTTGGGAAAACGCTAATACAGCGTTTATGCACATTTGGGAGCTGAACGCAATGATATGCAAATAAAGGCACTCTCTTACAAAATTGCTCTCTAGCGCCCTCTTCAATTTTCATTTTCAAAAATTCATAGAAGACAATCGATTTGTTTTGGTGTTTTGAAAAAAATTCACAGGGGCCTTATTTGTGATGAGGCACAATGTGAGAAAGTCACATAACTGTAGCTGTTATGGTTTAGGAGAAAAATAATGGGTGGAAAAAAAATGTCTATTATTATTATTATACGTGCCGGATTGAAGCCACTTTTGACCCCCTGAACGTTAACGAAAAGTAAATTTTTTTAGACCCAAAATTCAAGGTTGGTGAAAAATGTATTATTTTGATATTCAAAAAAATTTATGTTTCAAAATGACTGAATAGCGATCCAATATGGCCGAGTTCCTGTACATTTTAGGGCGGGGCCATAATATCATTTTTGTCATGTCCCGACATGTACTGTTTTTTGATGTGAGTTTCGGATTTTTATGTCGACTTTTTTCCGAGTCGGGCTCCCATTGGCCCCATGAAAATCAAAGTTTGAGGTGGCGCTACCAAGTCGTCTTTCGTTATTTTTTCTCGGGGTCTTTTGTGACAATTAGAGCTCGTCGAGTTCTAATTTTTGACACCACTCACTGCCATGTCGGGGCGTGTTTACTACTTGATTTTTGCCATTTTCCATGCTCCGGACGCGGTTTTAATGAGTCCCTTGCCGGGACGGAGTCCCAGGCTCGGGCCTAATTATAATAATAATAATTACCTTACAGCGCCTTCTCTGTTTTATCCAAATTATTTTATTTTATAACAAGTATTCCTAAGTTTAGTATCCATTTTTATAAACATATATTTATTTTAAAAAAGTCAGCTAGAGAGAAGCCCGACCCGACCCGACCCGAACGTAATGATTGACATTTTAGGCCCGAACCGGCCCGAAATTCGGGTCGGGCTCTGACTCGGGCTTGGGCTTAAGATCTTACCTCTACTTCACATCAAATGCAACTTGACCTCTGACAACATGCCTAAGATCCACCCTGAGACCAAAGCGTTAATTATCAAGAGGCTGAAGACCAGATGCACTGCTGAGGTGGCTGACGCCTTCAATGTGTCTCAGCGTGAAGTACAAAGAATAAGAAAAAGATCTGAAAAGACTGGAGATGTTTTTGACAAGTCCGGCAAACCCCCCGGCAGACACCTCGGGGGGACCGTCTGTTGATTCGAAAATCCGAGACCAGCCCCTTTTCCACTGCAGCAGAGCTCCACCAGGCCTGGTCACCTCAAGTCCCTGTGTCAACCAGAACAGTTTGTAGAATTCTGTCTCGAAATGGCCTCCATGGTCGATTCAGTTCACAGAAACCAGCACTAAACAAAAGGCAATTAAAAAACCGTGTGGCATTTGCCAAGGCCCACAGCCTGCTAAAAGGATGGACACTGGAAAATTGGCAGAAGGTGGATTTCTCAGATGAATCCACGGTTGAATTACATCACAGCCGCCGCAAATATTGTAGGAGACCTACTGGAGCGCGCATGGATCCAAGATTCACCCAGAAAACAGTTAAATTTGGTGGCGGAAAAACCATCGTCTGGGGTTACATCCAGTATGGGGGTGTGCGAGACATTTGCAGGGTGAAGGCAATATCAATAGCCTAAAATATCAAGAAGTACCTCTTACATTCCCAACCATAAAAGGGGTCAAATTTTGCAGCCGGATGGTGCTCCATCGCATACTTCTATCTCTACATCAAAGTTCCTCAAGGCAAAGAAGATCAAGGTGCTCCAGGACTGGCCAGCCGAGTCACCAGACATGAACATCATTGAGCATGTCTGGGGTAGAATGAAAGTGGAAGCATGGAAGGCAAAACCAAAGAATCTTGATGAACTCTGGGGGGCATGTAAGACTGCTTACTTTGCTATTCCTGATGACTTCATCAACAAATTGTATGAATCATTGTCGAACCGTGTGGATGCAGTCCTTCAAGCTCATGGAAGTCATAAAAGATATTAAATATGGATCTCACAGCACCACTACTTAATTCACTGACATTATGCAACATATTTTTGTATTTGAAGTAAATTATTTGTTCAATTTTCTGTAGGCGACAAAACGTTTGTCTTGCCAAAATCTGACCTTTCTGTGTTCATTAAATGATCAAAGACCAATCGATTAATTTAAAGTCAGGTTATAAGCTTTTGTTTCTACAAAATGGATAAGCGACAAGACTTTTGTCAGAGACTGTCTGGAACCTACCTGGATGACTGAGGGATTACACAGGTATAAGACCACATGGGAATATAACACACTTTATTATTGTCTAAATAAAGAGTGTTTTATTATTATTTTGGCATCAGAATTGTATTGAGTATCGACTCTGTTTTTTAGTATTGAAATTGAGTTTGTAATTAGTATTATCACAATACAAAATTGCTTTTAATGTTTGATTTTATGTTGTAAATTTTGTGATATTTTATTCTTGTATGTATTGTGAAGCGTCTGAGTATCTTGAAAAGCGCTATATAAATACAATTTATTATTATTCTTTTTTTTTTTTATCTGGTCCACTTTCTTAATGTTATACGTTGAAAAATACATGCATTTTTACTGTGAGTCAGCTCACCCCTACAGATCTGAGTTAAAACTAGACCTGGTGATTGGTCATGAGATGAGATGGATACATTTAATGCCATACTTTGGAACATTCTAGACAACGTGAAAGGTGAATCTTTAAAGTCTGTAGTAAATGATGATGTAAAAGCTGCTAACCCTGTAGTTTAGACCTCTACAAACATGTTCTGAAATCTCCCTGTGTGTCAGATGCCCTCTTTGTATCAGATGTCCTCCTTTTGTGTCAGATGCCTTCCCTGTGTGTGTCAGATGCCCTCCCTGTGTGTCAGATGCCCTCCCTGTGTGTCAGATGCCCTCCCTGTGTTTGTCAGATGTCCTCTCTGTGTGTCAGATGCCCTCCCAGTGTGTGTCACATGTCCTTCCTGTGTCTGTCAGATGCCCTCCTTGTGAGTCAGATGCCATCTCTGTGTGTCAGATGCCCTCCCTGTGTGTCTCTATGGGGTCTTATGCTGTGTAAAAGCAGAAGCATTAACATTTGAATGAAGACAATGTGTGAACTATAAACTGAACTGGTATTTTTAAAAAACAGAACCACAAATGTATGTGTGAGGCAGGTGTGGGCTCACTTTAGGTTTTGATTTTGATACATTTCCTGTAAATTTATGTTGCAGTGCCACCTTGTGTGATTGGCCAATCAACCATGCCTTTGTGAATACTGTTTGCAGTTGAGATATGTTTTGGAAATAGTTTAGACCTGGTTTAGACCTGGTTTAGTCCTGGTTTAGTCCTAGTTTAGTCCTGGTATAGACCTGGCTTAGGCCTCGTTTAATACAGGTCTTTTTGGGTATTCCCTGACTACAGTAGAATTGTAGCTGAGGTGCTTCATTACTGGTTTAGTCTTGGGGTTAGTACTGTTAGTTCTGGCTTAGACCTGATTTTGACCTGGCTTAGTCCTGGATTTGTCTTGGGGTAGACCTGGTTAAGACTTGGTTTGGTCTTGGTTTAGGTTTGGTTTAGTCCTGGTTTATTGCAGGACTTGTCGGGTGGTCTCTGGTTTTAGTCTGTATCAGATATGCTTTAGTCCTGGTTTAGTTCTGGTTCAGACCTGGTTCAGACCTGGTTCAGACCTGGTTCAGACCTGGCTCAGACCTGGTTCAGACCCGGTTCAGACCCAGTTCAGACCTGGTTCAGACCTGGTTCAGACCTGGTTCAGACCTGGTTCAGACCTGGTTCAGACCTGGTTCAGACCTGGTTCAATGCTTGATTAGCTCCAGTTTTATTTTAGTGATTTACACTGACACCTGTTGTGTTTCCTATGTTGTGCTGCAGTCTCCTACCTCCTCTCCCTCCCTCTCTTCTCTCTCCTCCACAGCACTCTTACTGTTGTGTCCTTTCCTCCCTCTTTCTCTCTCCGGTTCTGTTCCCCTCCCTTTTTTCTCTGCTCTGCAGCACCCTTCCCGTATTCATTCTTCACTCATCTCCCACGCAGAGCCATAATCACTGTCCTCCATGGCTGCCGCTCTGCATACTGCCTCCTGTCTCTCTCTCTCCTCTCTGTGACTCTATCAAGTCCCTCTCTCTCTGTGTGTCTCTGTTTCTCTCTGTCTCTCTCTGTGTCTCTGTTTCTCTCTCTCTGTCTCTCTCTCTCCCACCTCTCCGTCTCTCTCTGTCACCTCTTTGTCTTTCTCTCTCCCACCTATCTCTCTCTCTGTCTCCTTCTCCCACCTCTCTCTCTCTCTCTTTCCCACCTCTCTCTCTATCTCTCTCTCTTTGTCTCTCTCTCTCTCACACACGTTTCTGTCTCTCTCTTTCTCCCTTCTCTCTCTCTCTCAAACTACAAGATAATATATATTATAATAATATGTATAATATATATCCAATACATGGAACGGTGCATAGATTTTAGCGAAAAAATACACTAAAATCACATGGTTGTATTTATTGCATTGAAAAATATGTGTCCTTCCTGTGAGTGGGCCTGCAATCTGCACAAAGTACAAACAGCACCTTTAAAACCCACTGCATAGGAATTCATGGCAAAAAAATGAACAAAACTAAAAACTTTACTGTGTTTTTTTTTATTACACTAAAATATCTTGATGGATGTGTCCTTGATGTGAGCGGACCTCCCTCTACACAGGTCTGACTCATAAATTGGCCGTGTGGAGGGAATGCCACCTGTTTGGTTCCATGGAAATGTTCTTACATTACTGGATCCTTTCACAGAATGGCACAAAATGTATCTATCTCCAGACTGAACTTTCTGTCTAAAATCTTGCACACGCATTAAGTATTTGATGATAAACAAATGAATAAATACATCAGTAAATACATAAGTTGTTATGGCCATGCTCAGTATTTGAAATAACTATACAAAAATTAAAGGGCCGATATTATGGTATTTTTGATCTCTCTCAACAAAAACAGACGTGGAGTTGTGTTTTGTTTCATTCACATGTTTAACACACAAACCCTGCAGATTTAGGCTGAGTTCTTCTCTCAAACTGAAAACACGCTGTACCACATTTTTATTGCAAACAGGAAGTGCTCCACTGTGTTTTTTTACTCCATACACCTTCACAAGAATAATTTGGATAATTTCAGCCCTAGAATACCCAATCTCTATTGAACAAAAGGTAAAAGGAGCTGTTAACCTGAAAAGCACTGCTTCATGATATCACAAGGTAGAACAGATCATTTTAACTTTGGAGACATAGATAGACTAATAATCCAGTATATGTGAATGAACACATTAACACAACTCCAGGTCTGTTTTTAATGAGGTAACAACATGGGTGACAAGAATACCATCCATCCATCCATTTTCTTCCGCTTATCTGGGGCCGGGTCGCGGGGGCAGCAGTCTAAGCAGGGACTCCCTGACTTCCCTCACCCCGGACACGTCCTCCAGCTCTTCCAGTGGGACCCCAAGGCGAGAGATATCGTCCCTTCAGCGTGTCCTGGGTTTTCCCTGGGGCCTCCTCCCGGTGGGACATGCCCCTAGGGAGGCATCCAGGGGGCATCCTGAGCAGATGCCCGAGCCACCTCAACTGGTTCCTCGCGACGTGTAGGAGCAGCGGCTCTACTCCGAGCTCCTCCCGTGTGACCAAGCTTCACCCTATCCCTAAGGGTGCGCCCGGCCACCCTACGGAGGAAACCCATTTCAGCCGCTTGTATCTGCGACCTTGTCCTTTTGGTCATTACCCAGAGCTCATGACCATAGGTGAGGGTAGGAACGTAGATTGGCCGGTAAATCGAGAGCTTTGCCTTTAGACTCAGCTCCTTCTTTACCACAACGGACCGATACAGCGACCGCATCACTGCAGACGCTGCACCGATCCGCCTGTCAATCTCACGCTCCATCCTTCCCTAACTCGTGAACAACACCCCGAGATACTTAAACTCCTCCACTTGAGGCAGAGACTCGCCACCCACCTGGAGATGGCAAACCACCTTTTTCCGGTCGAGAACCATGGCCTCGGATTTGGAGGAGCTGATTCTCATCCCAGCTGCTTCACACTCGGCTGCAAACCGCCCCAGTGCCTGCTGCAGGTCCTGGCTCGAAGAAGCCGTCAGGATATCATCATCTGCAAAAAGCAAAGATGAAATCCTGTAGTTCCCAAACCAGACCCCTCCAGCCCTTGGCTGCGCCTAGAAATTCTGTCCATAAATATAATGAACAGAATCGGTGACAAAGGGCAGCCCTGGCGGAGTCCAACATGCACCGGGAACAGGTCTGACTTACTGCCGGCAATGTGAACACAGCTCCTGCTCCGGTCATACAGGGACCGGACAGCCCTTAGCAAAGAGCCCCGGACCCCATACTCCCAGAGCACCCCTCAAAGGACACCATGAGGGACACAGTCGAATGCCTTCTCCAGATCCACAAAACACATGTGGACTGGTTGGGCAAACTCCCATGAACCCTCGAGGACCCGATGGAGAGTATAGAGCTGGTCCAGTGTTCCGTGACCAGGACGAAAACCACACTGCTCCTCTTGAATCCGAGGTTCGACTATCGGTCGGATTCTCCTGGAGTAGACCTTACCGGGAAGGCTGAGGAGTGTGATTCCCCTGTAATTGGAACACACCCTCCTGTCCCCCTTCTTATAAAGAGGGACCACCACCCCGGTCTGCCATTCCACAGGCACTGTCCCCGACCGCCATGCGATGTTGCAGAGACATGTCAACCAAGACAGCCCAACAACATCTGGAGACTTGAGGTACTCAGGACGGATCTCGTCCACCCTGGAGCTTGCCAACCACCTCGGTGACTTCAGCCAAGGTGATGGACGAGCCCCAGTTTCTGCTTCCTCCTCAGAAGATGTGACAGTGGGATTGAGGAGAACCTCAAAGTATTCCTTCCACCGCCCGACAACATCTCCAGTCGAGGTCAGCAGCTCTCCACCCGCACTTTAAACAGTGTTGGTGAAGAACTGCTTCCCCCTCCTGAGGCGTCAGACGGTTTGCCAGAATCTCTTTGAGGCCGTCCGATTGTCCTCCTCCATGGCCTCCCTGAACTCCTCCCAACCCCGAGTTTTTGCCTCTGTGACTGCCCGAGCCGCGGCACGCTTGGCCCGCCGGTACTCATCAGCTGCCTCAGGAGTCCCACGAGCCAACAAGGCTCGATAGGACTCCTTCTTCAGCCTGACGCCCACCACCGGGTTCGGGGATTGCCGCCGCGACAAGCACCGCAGAGCTTACGACCACAACTACGAGCAGCCGCATCGACAATAGAGGTGGAGAACATGGCCCACTCAGAGTCCATGTCCCCAGCCTCCCCCGGGATCAGGGAGAAGTTCTCCCGGAGGTGTGAGTTGAAGACCCCTATGATAGAGGGCTCCGCCAGACGTTCCCAGCAGACCCTCACGATGCGCTTGGGCCTGCCAGGTCTGTCCGGCTTCCTCCTCCGCCAGTGGATCCAACTCACCACCAAGTGGTGATCAGTTGACAGCTCAGCCCCTCTCTTCACCCGAGTGTCCAAGATCGATCATCGACCTTTGACCTAGAGAGTCCTGGTGCCACGTGCACCAATGGACACCCTTGTGCTCGAACATGGTGTTTGTTATGGACTAGCACAGAAGTCCAATAACAGAACACCGCTCGGGTTCAAATCGGGGAGGCCATTCCTCCCAATCATGCCCCTCCAAGTGTCACTGTCATTACCCACATGGGCATTGAAGTCCCCCAGGAGAACAACGGAGACCCCGGTTGGTGCACTGTCTAGTACCCCTCCCAGGGACTCTCGGTAACGCCAGTCCTGTTTGCCATGGGTGACCCTACCAGGGGCATGAAGCCCCCGACAACATAGCTCCCAGGATCATTCGGGTGCTCAAACCCATCCACCACGTTAAGGTGGCGGTTCGGGGAGGGGTGACAAGAATACTTTTTTTTTTTTTTTTTTGTAATATAGGACCGTTATGCAGTCCTTTTAAAACCAGGAATTGATTGTCCTTGTTATCTTGATGTGACAACAATTGAAAGAAAAGTTAAACTGAGATGATGTTGTTGTTAGCTAAACCCAGCCTGTTGCTAACTGCTAGCAGTCCTCTCCATCTGAAGCAGTGATGAGCTGCATATGTCCCATTACCAAACTGCTACCGTCGTCCGTTTGGGCTCAAGCCGGACGCAGTGGGATTGTGGGAAATGTGTTAGTGTAGTGGTGGCTAACAGTTTGACAGATTTAGTGCCGGCGTGTAGCTAGTGTTGTATCCACAGGCAGATGGTTCAGTGACAGGAGCCAAAATGGCCACCGCATTGCCTCTGTTGTAATAATATAGATAATAATATAATAATATAGACTGTTAAGATTTGGGGTTTCTTAAAGGGTCCATATCATACTATTTTGTGTACCATGTTGTTTCCTCATTACAAACAGACCTGGAGTTGTGTTTTGTTTCATTCACACACATATTTGGGCTGATTTCTTCTCTCAAATAGAAAACACTCTCCATAGACCTGGGATTGCCAAGGTGTCCCTGGGATTGACAATCTCTACTGAACTAAAGGTAAAAGGAGCTGTTATCTTGAAAACTACTACTTCATGACATCACAAGGTGGAACAGAGCATTTTGAGCTTTGGAGTTGTAGATGGACTAATATTTCAGGATTACTTAAACATGTGTGAATGAAACAAAACACACATTAGTTTACACTTGTTTTTATTTGATTGTAAGCAAAGGACACATCAGTTTATATCTGCTTATATCCAGGCCAATCAATTAATCGAGACACAATGGAGAGTCAGTGATGAGCTGGGGTGTTTTTAAATGAGATACAATGAAATGCATTTTTTTTTTAACATTCCACAGTTACTCACAGCAATCATTGCTCATTTCATCCATAGACTGTATAAAAAAGTGGACTAAGTGAGCGTTGTCGTGACTAAGCAGTTTTGGACCCAAGGAAATAGACTGAAGGCAAAATGAAAAATAGATTGAGTTTATTGTCCCAAGGCGAGGAGGATTGGAAGGTTTCCAGGTGAGGTAGCCACCAGCTGAAATACCAGACTCTTCACCACAGGAGCGTCTAATTGAAAATCTGGCAGTGTCTGTTAGGAGAGCTGGGTCTTTATAGTCAGCTTGATTGCAGACGTGAGTGTAGATGCTTACAATATGTCCACACACCCACCAAGTTATAGGGGCAAATTTGAAACTGTTCTATATTTGGAGTTCTGACCGCAAGTATAATAACAATTTAAGAGCCAATCCAGAGCGTGGCTATTGAAGGTAAAGGCCTTTTCCTCTGGTTTAGCAGGGAAGTGGGAGCTTAGTCACAGTGCCAATGAAACCTGTTGCTAACCCTAGCAGGAGCAACCTCTGGGAAAGAAGGTGCCGAATATGTCTGATATTAATGTTCATATCTTGAGTTACAGTTGAGTTACAATAGTGAAATAAAAATACCACAAACATATAGAGTGAGTTAATATCAACATTTGGGATGCAGCGACTATCAGGTTAGCTATCTCCATTTATATATACAGTCTATGATTTCAACCTAGGACATTAGTAGAGGTTTACGAAAAAGGTAAACATGCATTTGTAGTTTAGACTACTGTAACGACCTGCTCACTGGCCTCTCCAAACAAGCATTAAGACAGCTGCAGTACATCCAGAGCACTGCTGCTCATGTGCAGACTAGAACCAGGAAGTACTTCACACATGCCCTGTGCTCAGGTCTCTACACTGGCTCCTGTGGTTCAGAGAATAGACTTTAAAGCAGCTCTGCTTGTGATCACATCACAGTACATCTCTGACATGTTAAAGCCATATGAACCATCTCACACCTTGAGGACTTAACCTTGGAAGGTGCACTTCCAATGTGTTTTGACTTGTTTGGTGACAAGTGCAGCCCAAAGCTGCAATACAATAGGGACAAGTGGCGCATTAGCGCCACCCACAGGGAGTGCCGGGTCGGCCGAGTGCGAAGCACGGCCTGCGAGGGCCGTTCGATGCTGCTTGCGGCTTTAATTGTTCTTGCTATTCATGGGAATAATATTAGTTTCATGGAATAATGTGAAATTTGGCACCATGACTCTTCATGTCATCCTGATCAAAAAAGTCAATCAGACCAAAGTCATATTTTTCACTGGGTTGCCATGGCGATGCGCGAAAGCGCCCATGTTATCCTAATGGGAAAATTTCCAAATTTTCGTACATTTCAAAGTCTTATAATGACCTATTACCGTCAACGACGAACATAAAATTTTGCACGGTGATTCTTCAGGTCATCCCCATCAAAAAAGTCCTAGGGGCCAAGTTTGTATTTTGCACGGTGTTGCCATGGCGATGCCTGGAAAACCCATGTTTTTGCATTTTGTGCATCAGCACTTCCAGTCTGTTTTGACTTGTTTGGTGACAAGTGCAGCCCAATGCCGCAATACAAAAGGGACAAGTGGCGCGTTAGCGCCACCCACAGGGAGTGCGGGGTTGGCCGAGTGCGAAGCACGGCCCGCGAGGGCCGTTCAATGCCGCTTGCGGCTTTAATTTTTTTATTCTTTCTTCTGCGCTTTGAGCAGGAATTTGACCCCCTGAACATATTCAAAAACTCACCAAATTTTGCCCAAAATTCAGGTCTGCCGAAAAATGTATTTTTTTATGTGGTGCATCATTGGGCATAAAAAAATGACAGCGCCCCCTTCAAAAGTCAAAATACATTGCGTCAATGGGAGACGTCCCGACGTCAACTTTGACGTAGAGCTACGAAATTCGGTACACAGATTCTTCAAGTGATGCCAAACAAAAAATATTATTATGGCCACGCCCTCTGACACACCGGAAGTCGGCCATCTTGGATTGAAAATTCCAAAATGCCGAGTCAGCGTTTTCGCTGACCTTGCATTTTCGTCAACTCCTCTGAAGGCGCTTCACCTGCAGAGCTGAAATTCACTGTACATCATCTAGACAAGTGGGGCATCAAAAGTTATCCAATTGATTATGATCCCTTTCACGGTTTCCGTGCGGCTAAGCCGCAAAATTCCATCAGAAGTTTTGCAATTTTCAAAAGTCAAAATTTGCTCCCGTTTGCGCAAGCAAAGTCCGATTTGGCTCAAATTCGAATCAGTTGTAAAACTTTCCGGCCTAAAGCTATTCATTATGATAGAAACTAAATTGGCGCGATAGCGCCCCCTACAGAACATCTAATTTATTTGTGTTAGTTCTTTTTTGTTGTAGTTTAAATTGGAAGATTATTATGATCTTAAAATAAAATTATATTTTCTTATTTTTCGTTGCTCAAAATAAGCGTCACACTCGCGGAACAATGTTCAAAACAAACACCGCTCACGTCTCACAGACACAGACACAGACACAGCTCACTGTCCTGCGTAAAGAGCCCTGATTTTCAGACGCTGTGCGCACAGGGGTCAGGAGCAACTTTGGCCCGTCCCTAATGACGCACTAATAAGCTCGTCCATAGATGTATCATGAAAATCCTGCTGGAAATCGCCACAGAAATCTATTTGATGTAGTAGCAAGTTTATTATCTGCTCTTGTCTCCGCGGTGACGTATCACGTATAACACATCAGACACGACGCACAAAAGTAGAGCCACAAGCGAGTGAAAATGAGCCAAAACAAAAGTCTTTGGAGAGCTTTTAACAAAGGGGAAAAGGACAACTGAGGAGCCAGAAGAGGAGACTACACCTCCAAGAAAAAGAAAGATAAATTTAACAGACAATGCCTACTTAAAACCTGGGTTTGTCGCTGCAGGTGACTCACGCGCACAGTCCGCTCTGCGTAACATACGGGAAAAGCAAATAAGGCAATGAAACCTTCAAAACTGCTTTGGCATATGGAGAATAAGCACCTGGGATTAAACGATACGCCTTTAGAGTTTTTGAAAGAAACTGCGGAGCAGAGTAGACATAATCACATAATCAGCGCAGGGCTTCCTCTGATGCAGCGGTTTGGTGAGTTGTATTTTTTTAATGCACTTAAGTTGTTTTTGCCATATTTATCTGCCACGTGTAGAAGGCTTGTCCGTGAAAATAAAACCCAGGGGCCGTTATCCAGTAAAAAATCCATAAATAAGCCGCACTGCTGTACAAGCCGCAGGGTTCAAAGCGTGGAAAAAAAGTAGCGGCTTATAATCCGAAATTTACGGTAATAAATTTGTATGGAAGGCTGAAAATTTAGTTTTGCCAAATGTTACCAAATTTGACACAAAAATCCATTGGGTCATCCCAATCAATAAAGTCAATTAGACCTATGTCCTTTTTTGTACCGTGTTGCCATGGCAATGCGCCAAACTGCCAATGTTATCCTAAAGGGAAAGCTCCCAATTTTTCCCATTCATGGGAAAAATATTATTTTTATGGAATAATGTGAAATTTGGCACCATGACTCCTCATGTCTTCCTGATCAAAAAACTCAATCAGACCCAAGTCATATTTTTCACTGGGTTGCCATGGCGAAGCGCGAAAGCGCCCATGTTATCCTAATGGGAAAATTTCCAAAATTTCATGCATTTCAAAGTCTTATAACGACTTATTCGCTTCATTGAGGAATGTGAAATTTGGCACAGTGATTCTTCAGGTCGTCCCCGTCAAAAAAGTCCAGGGGCCAAGTTTGTATTTTGCACGGTGTTGCCATGGCGATGCCTGGAAAACCCATGTTTTTGCATTTTGTGCATCAGCACTTCCAATGTGTTTTGACTTGTTTGGTGACAAGTGCAGCCCAAAGCCGCAATAAAAAAGGGACAAGTGGCGCGTTAGCGCCATCCACTGGGAGTGCCGGGTTGGCCGAGTGCGAAGCACGGCCCGCGAGGGCCATTCGATGCCGCTTGTGGCTTTAATCAGCATTGTTTTTAGTTAAAATATTTCTAATTGTAGTTATATTTCGCAGGTGAAAGTATGTGGTTTTACAAGCTAGGTTTATATCGGCTGTGAATGAGACATTTTGATCAAGTAGGACTCCAAGATTTTTTTTCAGTAGGGCTAGAAGCTATACTCACATCGTCGAGTGAGATTATCTGGTACGACAGAATCTCTTTGACATTTGGGAACAACAACAATGACCTCTGTTTTTTCAGGATTTAAGAGCAGGTAATTCAAGGTCATCCAGGTTGTGATGTCCTTCACACAGGCACTGAGTTTATCTATTTGATCAGTCTGATTTGGTTTCATTGATAAGTACAGCCGAATGTCATCAGCATAGCAGTGAAAATTAATGCCATGTTTTCTGATAATGTTACCCAATAGCAACATATACAGAGTAAATAGGATTGGACCAAGCACAGATCCTTGTGGAACACCACAGGCTACTTTAGAACAGGGAGAGGTGCACTGGTTTATACTAACAAACTGGTACCTATTTGATAGATAGGATTTAAACCATTTAAGGGCAGTCCCTCTGATTCCAATGTCACATTCTAACCTCTGCAGTAGAATGTTGGGATCAATGGTGTCAAACGCTGCACTGAGGTCCAGTAGAACCAGGACTGAAGCCAGCCCGTTATCAGCAGCTAGTAGTAAGTCATTTGTTACTTTAAGCAGTAACTTTTAATTAATTTTATGATGATTATTTGTGATTATTTATGTTTTGATTTGTTGTATTGTACTACATTTCTATTGTAATTATAATAAACTGTATGGAAGAGTTTTATCCTATATGGCGCTCTGCAAATTCCAAATCCATATTAACCTTATCTTTATATAAAAGTAAGATATTGATAGAGGAATAGCACTACTCTAACAGCTCGAGGCGCGATTTCTCTGTATCTACAACAGGTTATCTGGTCAGAATTCTCACTTTGGTCTAGACATTGTCACAATTTAAAAAAAAAAATTGAAAATTCTGGTCAGATTCCTGTATGCAATAACATTTTATCAATATCGTCCTATTAAATCATTAAAGCTAGTGTAAAAAGACATCTGATTACCGATCTCCATGTTGTAAATTACTGTATTTCTCATGTGTCAGACCTCTTAATCCCCTTTCTGCAGAGAAACTGATAAGACGAGAGAAAGAAGGGAGATGAAGAGGATAGAAAAAGAGGGGAATGAGAGGAGAGAGAGGGAGAGAGTTGGAAAAATAGTGTGAAAGAGGTAGAGAAAGCAGGGAGTGGAAGAAGAGATGGTCTGGAGATAGGTGGAATAGAGGAGAGAGTGATACAGATAGAGGGAAAATGGAAAGGAGGAGAAAGAAAGAGAGAGGAGATGGGTGGTTGCCATGACAGTCAGGGGAGCGGGTGCGAGACTTAGCCCACGTAAAGATGCTTCTACTTGGAATGCAATGCCCACACGGCTCCCTCCTCCTTGTGGGTCTCAGTGCAGAGGACAGAGACCAGGTCTGTGCAGACACAAGGCTTTCAGATACAAGTGCATGGTAGAGGAAAAATAAAATTATTCATTTTTACTTTAGCAAGTATCACCCCAGAACAGCTCCAGTACTGGACTGCCAACACCCCTGATATGTGGGTGTTGACCACCTTATCATGGGGATACCGCCTACAGTTCCGACGCCGACCTCCTGTGTTTGGTCAGGTCCAAATGACAACCATCTCGGACCCAGAAAAGTCCAAGGCACTCAATCAAGAAATAAAGGCTGGAAAAGGGTGCAATTGTACATGTAGACCCTCGACAGGATCCAATTTTCTTGTCCTGAAGAAAACCAGCAACCTACGTCCAGTTTTAGACCTGCGAGGTCTCAGTGTGTTTTTAAAAGTCATGGCGTTTCACATGTTACTTGCCTCTGAGGCGCTTCAAACACTTTCTCCAGGCGAATGGTTCACAACCATACATCTAAAGGATGCTTATTTTCATGTACCGATCGCACACAATCATTGGAAGTTAATTTGCTTTGCTTTTCAGGGGAGACATTTTCAGTTCAGGGTCCTCCTGTTTGGGCTGTCCCTATCACCCAGGGTGTTCATTGAAGATTCTACCTGACCTCAACAGCTGGTTGATTTGTGCACCCAGCCGCGACCAGGCCATTCGCAACACAGAGCTTGTACTTGATCACGTAAGCCGTTTCAGTCTGTTTGTGAATGTGGGTAAGAGCAATCTGGTCCTGACACAGGACAGTGTTTTTTTGGGATGGCCTTAAACACACTGTCACCATGGTTGCTTGCCCTTCGCCCACGAGGGTCGACAACATCATGGGGATGCTGGGTGCATTCCAAGCGGGAGAGGCTCTGCCGTTCCTGCAATATCTCCAGCTTCTGGGCAGGATTATAGCAGCCTTCAGTCTTTCTTTGGTCCTGGAGGCTCTGTGGGCTCATCCATTTGATCCTATTGCCCAGGCAGACATTAAGTGGCTGTCATTTAAGACTGCATTTCTCCTCATCATTGCCCTTCAGGTAAGCGTGTGGGTGAACTGCAAGCTCTATCTGTCAATGAGTCCTGCTGTAGATGACATGCTGATGGCTCAGGCATAACTCTCTGGCCTAATATCTCTTTCCTTCCTAAGGTGTTATCTTCTACAGGTAATGCCCAACCGCTCCAGTTGGCAAGGTTTGGCACGGAATCTACCATAGAACCTTTACACCCTGTTCCCTCATTGGAGGCTTACATACAGGTTACGGCAGGTATGCGACGGTCAGAAAGTCTGTGTGTTATGCCGGTCCACGTAAGTCTTTCTACACAGCGCCTTTTTCCGCGCTGTGTAGAAAGACTTACGTGGATTCAAATAATGCATTTGAATGTATTGTAACTCCTGGATACTGAGTTTTTATCTTTTTGGTCAATTTGGATTGTCACACACACAGTAAGAGCATGTCTTTGTGTAAATGAAGCACTGTTCGATGTTTGACTCTTTATGTAAAAAGTGACCTGGCATGGTTGATTGATATGTATATCACTCTGATTTCACTTGTACACATTTATCTGGAGCTGCTCTCCCTGAAAGTAATTAAGAAAAGGCAGAATGTTTGGACAAATACTTGAATCTGATTGGTTCGTTTGGGTGCTTCACCTTTGGCTATGCCCCAAATCACAACGCTGCACTGTGAATGGTCTGAACCTTTCTGACATCAGAAATAGCAGATCATACTTTCAAGCAAAGGATTTTTAAAGTAAAATAAAATAAGTTAATTAAATTAGTTAAATAAACTAAATAATTAAATTAAATACAATTAAAAATATATTCATGGGGTTAAGCTCCCTACGATATGCAACATGTTGAGATTTATTTATTTATTCCCATTTAGAAGATATCATTTTTTTCACCATGACACCTTTTATTGTTTTGAATCTACTACATTTTCCCAAAACAACATATTAACTTTTTCACTTTTGTTTTTGATGCTGTGACTATCCTTTGCTCTCCATGCTAAATACACCTTCACCACACAATCAGCTGCATCCCACTAATGAAACTAGCACACATCACATCAGGTTTGTGAAGTTGTACTTTATTGTTTTGCATCTCTTTATGGAGAATAGTGATGTGGGAGTATGGGTGACAAAGGCAGTTCTTGTTTTTGATGAGGGAACAATGTTATAAAAGCTCCAAAAAGTCTTTAAAACTGTAAAACCATCGCTATGACAATGGTCCTATTGTTTCCTATTCTTTGGTACTATTGTTTCATGAACAGCGTTTTCCCACACTTTACTATAAGCTGACACCGATATCCAACATTTGTCTTGCTGTTGTGACCGATAATCTATATTTGCCGATACCAATATTAAGCTATTAATCTGCTCAAAAATACAACTCTGATGTACTGAGGACAAACTGGAAAAGACACATGGGTACACACAGATCAGTGTCAAACATCAGCAACATTTATATCATCAGTGTTTTATATCAGCCCAGGACCGAAATCTGGTGAAATCCTCTGATATTTACCAACCATCTCCAATTACACAAACAACTGCACAACTACAAGAGCACTTAATGTCCAACAACCTGTATGAACCATTTCAGTCCGGTTTCCGTCAAAAGCACAGCACAGAAACAGCACTACTCAAGGTAACAAACGATCTTCTCCTCTCCTCCGACTCAGGCCAACTCTCCATCCTCATTTTCTTGGATCTCACTACCGCCTTTGATACCATCAGTCACACCATCCTCCTCTCTCGCCTCAAGACCACCATCAACATCACCGGTTCTGCTCTGTCCTGGCACCAGTCATACCTCACCAACCGACAGCAATACATCATTATTAATAACTGCTCCTCTTCCACTGTTCCACTGTCTCAAGATGTTCCCCAAGGTTCGATGCTTGGTCCCCTCCTGTTCATCTTGTACATTCTCCCTCTTGGTAGTATCATTCATCGCCATGGCCTTTATTTTCACTGCTACGCCGACGACATACAGCTCTACATCTCCACTTCATCCATAACACAACAACTCACTCCTCTCTCACACAGTGTCTGTATGACATCAAAACCTGGATGACACTCAATCTACTCAAACTAAACAGTGACAAAACCGATATCATAATAATTGGCCCTAAAACACTCACTAAGTCAGGGGTGCTCAGACTTTTTCAGTATGTGAGCTACTTTTAAAATGATCGTGTCTGAAAGATCTACCACCTAATACAAACATGTTAAACATATATTTATTTGTAAATGTATTATGAATTCTTACATGTACAGTGCATTTTGATGTACCTTGCACGTCATGAGATAATACTGACAACACAATTGAACTTCTTACATGTTCATAATTACTTGAATGATGATTACTGCTCTGATGACTTGCACTGAATGGAATCAGTGAGGGATGCATAGTTTGAGCAGTAGCTTCTGACAGCCAGCCAGGAGTAAAATAGCATTTTTCGTTTAAAGCGATAACAGAGCTAATCATGTTGATTACGGTTTTGTTATTTTTTATAGCCATAAAAATCATGTTAAACGAAGTATCAGAATTTACTGCATTTTTTCACACAACTACTTCTATTTTACACATCCATCCGTATTTTTTCTTTTACGCATCGAATAAATGACTGGGAAAAGCCCCGCAGCCCCCGCGCTCTCATTCGTCACCTTCAAGGGACAACAGAGGCATATTACCGTAATGATGGTAAAATATTTAGATAGCCCCATTTCTCCGCTTTGAGATGCCGTTTGAATTTACATGAGAGCACGACTGAGCGCGGAGTTACGCTGCTGGAAAGTCCACAACCGCGCTCTATCCGCAACGACAGGATCCAACGCTATAGGGTTAAGCTAACTCGCGCTCGTTTATGCGTGTGCAGCGTCCATGATGTGACCTAGAGTCAGGTGTAATCTGACTGGTTGTCCTGTATATTAGTCATGTGACTGGATGGATGACGGGACGCGATCTACCCAAAATGCCTTCGCGGTCGACGTAATGAACACTCCTGCATTAAGTCCTCCTCAAACTTCTGTCTAAACTTTGATAATTCCACACTCACTCCATCCCCACTCATCCGAAATCTTGGTATTCTCATTGACCAAAACCTCTCATTTGAATCCCATATAAAGCAAATAACCCGGACTGCCTTTTTCCATCTCTAAAATATTGCACGCCTTCGCCCATCACTCACCTTTTCAGCTGCAGAAACTTTAATCCATGCATTCATCACATCCAGAATTGATTACTGCAATAGCATCCTATACGGCACACCCTCAATAACACTTAATAAACTGCAATACATACAAAACTCTGCTGCTCGCCTCCTCACACGCACCCGTCTGTGTGAACACATCACCCCGGTCCCCCAAAACCTCCATTGGCTCCCCATTTCTCAGCGAATTCAGTTCAAAGTTCTTCTTATCACTTTCAAAGCTCTCCACAACCTGGCCCCCTCCTACCTCACAGATCTGCTCCATCACCACATTCCCTCTCGCTCCCTCCGCTCCTCAACGCAAACCTCCTCTCCCTCCCCTGTGGGACCAAGCTCCGAACCTGGGGAGACAGAGCCTTCTCCAACGCTGCCTCCACCCTCTGGAACACTCTACCACAACAACTCCAAAACTGCACTGACCTCACCATCTTCAAAAAACACCTAAAGACTCACGTGTTTAAAGCTGCTTTTAATCTTTAATTATTATAAGTATTGATTTTAAATGTTTGTATCGTTGTACTTTTTTAAATTGTTCTTCTATGTAAAGTGTCTTTGAGTGTCTTGAAAAGCACTATATAAATAAAATGTATTATTATTATTATTTAACAGATTCTTTTGACAATACATCATGCCTGTTTCCAGTCCAAATTATGAATTGTACTTTTATGCATTTTAGTCTTTTTTATCTTTAATTAAATGTTTAGTCACATTTCTAATTAAGGATATCTTCCTGTTGGGCATAGAGCTCACAGGCATTTACAGGACTTCAGTTTGTCGAGTGATGCATTTAAACTGCTGGAGTTTCCATGTCAGCTTCCTCTTTGTGTTATTACGTGATGGAGACAAGAGGGAGACAGGAGAAAGACGGAAAGAGAGGGAAAGAGACGGAAACAAGAGGGAGAGAGGAGAGGGAAAGAGATGGAGGCAAGAGGGAGAGGAGAGGGAGAGAGAGAATCAGAATCAGAATCAGAAGACTTTTATTGCCATAGTCTGTGAACACAGTTCACAAACTAGGAACTTGATACGGTGAAAAAGTGCAACATAAACACACTGAATAAATACAAGTACAAATACAAATAAGGGCATGCACAAAGTTAAAAAGATATGCTTAAAAAAAATCAAATGAAATACTTAAAGGGAGAAAATATGTACAATAGCAGCATCAGAACAGTGCAAAGTGGCTTATTAAAGTGACCGGTGTTATAAAGTGTCCAGTATAGTGCAGATATTATGAAGTGTTCATGAGACAAACTGCAGAGGGGAAGAAACTGTTCTTATGGCGAGAGGTTCTGGTCCCAATGGACCGTAGCCTCCTGCCAGAGGGAAGTGGCTCAAATAGTCCATGTCCAGGGTGAGAGGTGTCAGCTGCTATACGGCCTGCTCGCCCCCGAGTCCTGGAGACGTACAGGTCCTGTATAGATGGAAGGCTGCAGCCAATCACCTTCTCAGCAGAGCGCACAATGCGCTGCAGTCTCTGTCTGTCCCTGGCAGTGGCCCCAGCGAACCACACAGTGATGGAGGAGGTGAGGATGGACTCAATGATGGAAGTGTAAAACTGCACCATCATCTGGACTGGCAGCTTGCGTTTCCTCAGCTGCCGCAGGTGGAACATCCTCTGCTGGGCTTTCTTGATGAGGGAGCTGATGGTCGGCTCCCACTTGAGATCCTGGGTGATGCAGGTGCCCAGGAAGCGGAAAGAGTCCACAGTGGTGATGGGGGAGTCCGTCAGGGTGAGGGGAGGCAGGGGGGCTGTGACTTTCCTGAAGTCCACGATCATCTCCACTGTCTTCTGGGCGTTGAGCTCCAGGTTGTTGCTGCTGCACCAGGACACCAGCCGGTCCACCTCCCTCCTGTAGGCAGACTCATCGCTGTCCGAGATGAGTCCGATGAGGGTGGTGTCATCCGCAAACTTAACCAGTTTGACGGAGTCGTGGCTGGAGGTGCAGCAGTTGGTGTACAGGGAGAAGAGCAGGGGAGAAAGTACACAGCCCTGTGGAGATCCTGTGCTGATAGTCCGAGTGTCCGAGACATTCTTCCCCAGCCGCACGCGCTGTCTCCTGCATGCGCTGTCGAGAGCGATAAAGAGAGGAGAAGGAAAGAGATGGAGGCAAGAGGGAGAGAGGGGAGGGAAAGAGAGAGGGAAAGAAAGAAGAGATGGGGCAAGAGAGAGAGGGGAGAGGGAAAGACATGGAGGCAAGAGAGAAAAAATGGAAAGAGAGAGGGAAAGAGAGAGCCACAGAAAGAAAGAAAAATAGTTGGAGGCAAGAGGGAGAGAGGAGAGGGAAAGAGATGGAGGTAAGAGGGAGAGAGGAGAGGGAAAGAGAGAGAGGGAAAGAAAGAAAAAGAGATGGAGGCAAGAGGGAGAGAGGAGAGGGAAAGAGATGGAGGCAAGAGAGGAGAGGGAGAGGAGAGGGAAAGAGAGCGAGAGGGAAAGAAAGAAAAAGATGGAGGCAAGAGGGAGAGAGGAGAGGGAAAGAGATCGAGTTAGAAGGAGAAGAGGAGTGGGATGAGAGAGAGAGAGAGAGGGAAAGAAAGAAAAAGAGAAGGAGGCAAGAGGGAGAGTGAAAGAGATGGAGGTAAGAGGCAGAGACGAGAGGGAAAGAGATGGAGGTAAGAGGGAGAGAGAAGAGGGAGAGAGAGCGATAAAGAGAGAAGGAAAGAGATGGAGGCAAGAGGGAGAGAGGAGAGGGAAAGAGAGAAAAAGAGATGGAGGCAAGAGGGAGAAAGGAGAGGGAAAGAGACAAAAGAGAAAGAGGGAAAGAGATGGAGGCAAGAGGGAAAGAGCGAGAAAGAGAGAAAGAGGGACAGAGATGGAGAAATGGGAGGGGGGGGAGAGAGAGATTCTGACCCAGCTCTCCTATCTCCCTGTCTGTTGCTGTCTATACAGACTTTTAACAATTTCTCATTCACAATTTCCTGATAAAGTGAATGAATTCCTCTGTACAAGCGTGAGCTGTGCTTTCTCTGGGGACTGTGGTGTTCAGCAGACGTGGACTCTATTTTTAAACTGTATTGTTCTCTTTTTCTTTTGTTTCAGATAAAATTGAAGAAGCACAAAAGGAGCTGAAAGAACCCAAGAGCTCTCAGAAAGGTAAGAGCTTTGACTTTACCAAGCAGTAAATTCAACCAAATTCATTAAAGGTGCACTGTGTAACTTTTTTGGTTGTGGCCACTAAGTGTTTGTCTCCAAGGAAACATCATTGGTTTGTCAAGAATGTCTACAGCTAGTATTGTATTAAACTTATCTGTTGTATTGAAGCTGAATACAGGTGGCAGAACCAGGCCAAGTTATAGGTCAGTTCTATGGAAAGGCAACTCCACTCACAGTACAAATGTACTTACATGCAACTTGGGTCCATGGTGGCTCCATTGATATATGCATGGATATATATACCAGTCAAAAGTTTGGACACACGTTTTCATGCATGGTTCTTCTTTATTTTCATAATTATTTACATTGTAAATTCTCATTGAAGGCATCAAAACTATAAAGGACACATATGGAACATAAGTAAGCAAAAATACACTCAAAATAACTCTAAACTTGAGTTATTTCTTTGTTACGTAATTTGACATATCTTCCTTCATATATTTGATGACTTCCATGTGTGTATAAAATGTAGAAAGAGGTAAAGTTAAAGAAAAAATACATTGAAAAAGAAGGCGTGATTAAACTCTTGACTGGTGCGTGAGACAAATTGATAAACAGATGATACAGCAATTGTTTTATTGTACAACATTTTTATATTGATTATATCTACGATTCAAATCTATTAAAAAGACTGCAAAATGACAGTTTGAAAATGAAAATAAAATAAACCTGCAATGTAATCCTACAGACAATCATATCAGATATTTCTACACATTTGTTGATAAATATAAATATTTTGTGATACTTGAACTTCATCCAACAGATTTACAGGGACATTTTAGCACAGTTTCGATGTACTGCTATATTTTCTGAATGCCTGCATAAGGATTTAAAAAAATAAATAAATCCAGCTATTTCAGCTATTCATTAGTGTCAAAATTCACAAATATAATACCGTAAATTTCGGATTATAAGCCGCTACTTTTTTTCCACACTTTGAACCTTGCGGCCTATACAGCAGTGCGGCTTATTTATGGAATTTTTACTGGATCGCCCCTGGGGGGCGCTCTCTAGCTGTAAACGTAAAAGTGAGACAGACGTGGGGAAAGATTCTGCTCTGAAGAATTCACTAGTTTTGATTTTGAACCATCATTTTGCGCATCATGAAATGGATATGATGCAGTTTCTAAGATAAAGAAGGAAATAGAGCAGGGGTCGGCAACCTGTAACACGCAAAGAGCCATTTGGACCCACTTTCCACGTAAAATAAAACACTGGGAGCCGCAAATACTTTTTGACATCTAAAATGAAGATAACACTGTGTATAATAATAATAATGTAACGGAATAATGTAGGTTTTATTTTCACGGACAAGCCTTCTACACATGGCAGATAAATATGGCAAAAATAACTTAAGTGCATAAAAAAATACAACTCACCAAACCGCTGCATCAGTGTGAGCTCTGCGCTGATTATGTGATTATGTCTACTCTGCTCCGCAGTTTCTTTAAAAAAAAAAAAAAAAAAAAAAACAACAACTCTAAAAGCGTATCGTTTAATCCCAGGTGCTTATTCTCCATGTGCCAATCAGTTGTGAAGGTTTCATTGCCTCATTTGCTTTTCCCGCATATTACGCAGAGCGGACTCTGCGCGTGAGAGTCACCTGTAGCGACAAATCCAGATTTTAAGTAGGTATTGTCTGTTAAATTTATCTTTGTTTTTCTTGGAGGTCGTAGTCTCCTCTTCTGGCTCCTCAGTTGTCATTTTCCCCTTTGTTAAAAGCTCTCCAAAGACTTTTGTTTTGGCTCATTTTCACTCGGTTGTGGCTCTACTTTTGGGCGACGTGTCTGATGTGTTATACGTGAAACGTCATCGCGGAGACAAGAGCAGATAATATACTTGCTACTACATCAAATAGATATCTGTAGCGATTTCCAGCAGGATTTTCATGATACATCTACGGACGAGCTTATTAGTGTGTCATTAGGGACGGGCGAAAGTTGCTCCTGACCCCTGTGCGCACAGCATCTGAAAATCAGGGCTCTTTACGCAGGACTGTGATCTCTGTCTGTGTCTGTGAGACGTGAGACGTGAGCGGTGTTGGATTTGAACATTGTTCCGCAAGTGTGACGCTTATTTTGAGCAACGAAAAATAAGAAAATATAATTTTATTTTAATAATCTTCCAATTTAAACTACAACAAAAAAGAGCTAACACAAATAAAATACCATCCATCCATCCATCCATCCATCTTCTTCCGCTTATCCGGGGCCGGGTCGCGGGGGCAGCAGTCTAAGCAGGGACTCCCAGACTTCCCTCACCCCGGACACGTCCTCCAGCTCCTCCGGTGGGACCCCAAGGCGTTCCCAGGCCAGCCGAGAGACATAGTCCCTCCAGCGTGTCCTGGGTCTTCCTCGGGGCCTCCTCCCGGTGGGACATGCCCAGAACACCTCCCTAGGGAGGCGTCCAGGAGGCATCCTGAGCAGATGCCCGAGCCACCTCAGCTGGTTCCTCTCAACGTGTAGGAGCAGCGGCTCTTCTCCGAGCTCCTCCCGTGTGACCGAGCTCCTCACCCTATCCCTAAGGGTGCGCCCGGCCACTCTGCGGAGGAAGCCCATTTCAGCCGCTTGTATCCGCGATCTTGTCCTTTCGGTCATTACCCAGAGCTCATGACCATAGGTGAGGGTAGGAACGTAGATTGACCGGTAAATCGAGAGCTTCGCCTTCCGGCTCAGCTCCTTCTTTACCACAACGGACCGATACAGCGACCGCATCACTGCAGACGCTGCACCGATCCGCCTGTCAATCTCCCACTCCATCCTTCCCTCACTCGTGAACAAGACCCCGAGATACTTGAACTCCTCCACTTGGGGCAGAGACTCACCACCCACCCGGAGAGAGCAAACCACCTTTTTCCGGTCGAGAACCATGGCCTCGGATTTGGAGGAGCTGATTCTCATCCCAGCCGCTTCACACTCGGCTGCAAACCGCCCCAGTGCCTGCTGCAGGTCCTGGCTCGAAGAAGCCATCAGGACAACATCATCTACAAACAGCAGAGATGAAATCCTGTGGTTCCCAAACCAGGCCCCCTCCGGCCCCTGGCTGCGCCTAGAAATTCTGTCCATAAATATAATGAACAGAACCGGTGACAAAGGGCAGCCCTGGCGGAGTCCAACATGCACCGGGAACAGGTCTGACTTACTGCCGGCAATGCGAACACAGCTCCTGCTCCGGTCATACAGGGACCGGACAGCCCTTAGCAAAGAGCCCCGGACCCCATACTCCCAGAGCACCCCCCAAAGGACACCACGAGGGACACGGTCGAATGCCTTCTCCAGATCCACAAAACACATGTGGACTGGTTGGGCATACTCCCATGAGCCCTCGAGGACCTGATGAAGAGTATAGAGCTGGTCCAGTGTTCCACGACCAGGACGAAAATCACACTGCTCCTCCTGAATCCGAGGTTCGACTATCGGTCGGATTCTCCTCTCCAGTACCCTGGAATAGACCTTACCGGGAAGGCTGAGGAGTGTGATTCCCCTGTAATTGGAACACACCCTCCGGTCCCCCTTCTTATACAGAGGGACCACCACCCCGGTCTGCCATTCCACAGGCACTGTCCCCGACCGCCACGCGATGTTGCAGAGACGTGTCAGCCAAGACAGCCCCACAACATCCAGAGACTTGAGATACTCAGGACGGATCTCATCCACCCCCGGACAAATAAAATACACTTCAATTAAATACTTAAAATTTATTTTCCCAAGCCACGCAGAGTCGTAGTATAAGGCTGAAAGAGGCGCACGCGGCTCCGGAGCCGCAGGTTGCCGATCCCTGAAATAGAGCCTGCACGTAAGCTCGGCATCAATGAATCCAAATTGGTCAATGTAAAAAGACGACAAAAGTTTTCAGAGGAAATAAAAGCAGATTTTCCGTGTTGGTGCAGTTTTATTTTCTAAACCTGCAGATGTGTTCATCCCGTGTTGATGTCGTGTTGGTGCCAATTTTCAGGCAGTTTAAAAAAAAGCATGTCGGTGCACCGTCTTTCTGTGTAAATATCTCATGTTACAATATGAAAACCTGCGGCTTATATTCAGGTGCGGCTTATATATGTACAAAATTGATTTTCTCTTCAAATTTAGTTGGCTTATATTCAGGTGCGCACTGTAGTCTGAAATTTACGGTAACTCAAATCTGTCTTTATGCCTAACCAAGTAACTCCTAAACCCCCAGTCCCAAAGCCTCAGGCTGTTATGTAAACTGCTCTAATACAGTTGTCTAATTATCTGTCCCTGGCTCACCTTGTCACTGTCCATTTAAAGACACATTCATCGTGGGACAGGAGCTTAAAGGGTTAGCACAGAGAGATCAGGAGTCTAACCCGCAACCTCCTCACTGAGAGGAGGAGACAGGATAACCACGCAGAAAGAAAGAGCATGGGAAAGTTCATTATAGTACATTTTAAATGCTTCCAGAAAAATTGATAAAAAGACTGAAATCTGAACTGACAAACTAATACATGAAGAGAAAAGCCAAAAATTAAATCTGTAAACTGGACAAAAAGTTGTAGGAGTGACGACGTTTCGCTGCTCATCCGAGCCACTTCTCCAGTTCAGGCCTGCACTACTGAGGGATTACACTAATACAAGAATTGCATAAAGGGTTAGCAGTTTTTATGCATAAAAAGAAAAGAGACTTTGTTGTTTGTGGAGGAAGTTATGGTACTTTTTTGCAGCATTTGTAGTTTGTAATTGCGTCCATTCAAATTGCAAATTCGACTGTGATTTATCATGCAGTCCTAGTTACAATAGTCGAGGATATATATATATACACACACACACACACACCCCCACACACACACACACACACACACACACACACACACATATATATATATATATATATATATATATATATATATATATATATATATATATATATATGTAATTATAAATTTGTATGTGTCTCCCACCAAAATGCTATGTAGTGCAGAATGTGTTCAGTATGACTTGCTCTTGTCCTTCCCCTGTGTCAGTCCCAGTGGGTGTGCTTGTTTACAGTAGGATCAGAGTTATGTAAAGTCTGGGGCGTTCCTGCTCTCATTCTGCGGCTCAGAGGGAATTCTGAGCTCTGGGAAACACCTCCTGTCAACTAGAAATGCTGACAGGGCAGGGCTTATGCAAAGCTCTATACCTCCCTCCCCATTTCTCTCTTTTCTTCTCTCTTTCTCGCTTTTCCCCCTCCTTCTCATTTCTCTTTTGTGATTTCTCCCTCCTCTCTCTCTTTCTCTCTACTTCACTCCCTCCCCTCCCTTCTTCACTTTCCTCTCCCCAATTTATCTCTCACTCTCTTCATCTCTCTCTCTTTCTCTCTCTGTCTCCTCTTCCCTTTCTTTTTCCCTTTCCCTTTCTTTTCCCTCTCTTCCTGTTTCCCTTCCACTCTTCCTTCCCTCCCTCCCCCTCTCTCTCCTCTCCCCACTTTCCCTCTCTTTCTCTTTCTCTCCTCTCCCCACTTTCCCTCTCTTTCTCCTTCTCTCCCTCCCCTCTCTCCTCTACCCACTTTCCCTCTCTATCTCCTTCTCTCCCTCCCCCTCCCCACACTCTTTGTAGGAGGTCATGGGTGTGCCGGGGTCAGAGGTTTCGCTGTGGTTGAGAAAAGGCAAAACTCAGAATGCAAACTGTGCACAAATGAAAACTGCAGTTTGAACAGAAATATGGTGTTTTTAACTTGACCTGAAAGATCTATATTGCAAGAGCAGGGCTGCACCCATTAATCTGAATAATTGTACCTTGTTAAAATAAAGTTTAATTCTATGGCACTTTCCAACAGCTTAACGATGCACAGGGTGTTTTACAGAATACAAACAAATATGCAATAAGAGCAGTTATAAAAATACCAAGAGCGGCGTGAGCACCATAAAACTGTGTCAAAGGTTAGCCTGAATAAGTGTGTCTTAACATGAGTTGGCTCTCAACAACTTATTTCTTTGCAGTTCTGACTGGATTTTAAGATTGAAGTTGTCGTAACCAGCGGGGCATAAGGACCAAAGTTGCGGGACTCACGAAGTCTTACAATGTCTTTATTCACAATAAGTGTTCATAGAAACCAAAGTTCATACAAGTGTTCATAGAAACCAGAGTTCATAGATCCACATGGCCAGGAAAACGAGGCAGCTTCATAACATAGCGTCTGGTATACACAGTTCATTAATCCAACGTAGCTGGGGAGCGTGGGTGCGGGTCCGTGAGCGCAGAGAGACACAGTGCACGGCAGTGAAGACACAAGATGTACCAGGGCGGAGGTGCGGGTGCTGGGGTAGTCCGGAGCAGGTTCTGGGGCGGAGATCTGGAGCAGGACAAAAAGGTTCCAATGAGACACAGAAGACGAGCATGAATCAAAGTACTAAGCCAAGAGTATAATCACGTGAAACACGCGGACGTTCCGGCACCGAGTGACTCGTCCGAACCCCTCTTATCCACGGCAGGTGGCGTTGATTGCGCTGATGGGGAGCAGGTGCGCGTGGGAGGAGTCCGGATTCCGCCCAGCTCCGGAGACAGACAGGTGAGGGAGGGGGGAAGACGAGGGCACAGGGAGAACAGAACAGGAATCGTGACAGGGCAGAACAGGGATCATGACAGAAGTAAGCAATGCAATAAAAAGATATCACTGAACTAATTCTAGCTTTTGTCTTGTGTTGGCAGTGTAATACAAAACTGCAGTACAGAGGGGAAAAATATTATTATAATGGTGTATAATTCTGCAACAGCCCATAGCAGAATACATATATACATACACACGTGGACAAAATTGTTAGTACCGTCGGTTAATGAAAGAAAAACTCACAATGGTCACAGAAATAACTTGAATCTGACAAAAGTTAAATGAAATAAAAACTCATGATACAGACCTGGACAAAAATGATGGTACCCTTAACTTAATATTTTATTGCACAACCTTTTGAGGCAATCACTGCAATCAAACAATCCCTGTAACTGTCAATAAGACTTCTACACCTCTCAGCAGGTACAGTGAGGCAAATAAGTATTTAAAAACCCTGTGATTTTGCAAGTTCTCCCTCTTAGAAATCATGGAGGGGTCTGAAATTTTGATCTTTGGTGCATGTCCACTGTGAGAGACATAATTAAAAAAAATCTGGAAATCACATTGTATGATTTTTTAAAAATAATTTATTTGTATGTTACTGCTGTCTATCAGCTAGAATTCTGACACTCAAAGACCAGTTAGTCCACCTTTAAAAAATCAACCTCCACTCCACTTATTATCCTAAATTAGAAGCACCTATTTGAGGCCATTAGCTGCATAAAGACACCTGTCCACCCCATACAATCAGTAAGACTCCAACTACTAACATGGCCAAGACCAAAGAACTGTCAAAATGCACACGAGACAAAATTGTAGACCTCCACAAGGCTGGAAAGGGCTACGGGGCAATTGCCAAGCAGCTTGACAAAGCTGAAAAAGAGCTGAGACCACCGTTTCCAAGGTTACTGTTAGTAATACACTAAGATGTCATGGTTTAAAATCATGCATGCCACGGAAGGTTCCTCTGCTTAAACCAGCAAATGTCCAGGCCCGTCTTAAGTTTGCCAATGACCATTTGGATGATCCAGAGGAGTCATGGGAGAAAGTCATATGGTCAGATGAGACCAAAATAGATCTTTTTGGTCTTAATTCCACTCGCCGTGTTTGGAGGAAGAAGAATGATGAGAACCATCCAAAGAACACCATCCCTACTGTGAGGCTTGGAGTGGTATCATCATGCTTTGGGGGTGTTTTTCTGCACGTGTGTGTTTAAAATACTTATTTGCAGCAGTAACATACAAATAATTGCAAAATCACATGGTGTTCAAATACTTATTTGCCTCAGTGTATTTTGGCCCACTCCTCATCAGCAAACTGCTCCAGTTGTCTCAGGTTTGAAGGGTGCCTTTTCCAGATGGCATGTTTCAGCTCCTTACAACGATGCTCAACAGGGTTTATTCGGAGCTCATAGAAGACTTTAGAATAGTCCAATGTTTTCCTCTTCTTGGGTGTTTTAGCTGTGTGTTGTGGGTCATTGTCCTGTTGCAAGACCCATGACCTGTGACTGAGACCAAGCTCTCTGATACTGACCAGCACATTTCTCTCTAGAATCCATTGATAGTCTTGAGATTTCATTGTACCCTGCACAGATTCAAGATACCCTTTGCCAGATGCAGCAAAGCACTCCCATTACATAACAGAGCCTCCTCCATGTTTCACAGTAGGGACAGTGTTCTTTTCTTGATATGCTTAATTTTTCCATCTGTGAACATAGAGCTGATGTGCCCTGGCAGAAAGTTCCATTTTTGTCTCATCTGTTAATAGGACATTCTCCCAGAAGCTTTGTGGCTTGTCAACATGTAGTTTGGCAAATTCCAATCTGGCTTTTTTATTATTTGTTTTCAACAATGGTGTCCTCCTTGGTCATCTCCCATTAAGTCCACTTTGGCTCAAACAACGGCGGATGGTGCACACTGATGTTCCTTGAGTTTGAAGTTCACCTTTAATCTCTTTAGAAGTCTTTCTAGGCTCTTTTGTTACCATTCATATTATTCGTCTCTTTGATTCGTCATCAATTTTCCTCCTGCGGCCATGTCCAGGGAGGTTGACTACAGTCCCATGGATCTTAAATTTCTGAATAATATGTGCAACTGTAGTCACAGGAACATCAAGCTGCTTGGAGATGGTCTTATAGCCTTAACCTTTTAACATGCTTGTCTATAATTTTCTTTCTAATCTCCTGAGACAACTCTTTCCTTTGCTTCCTCTGGTCCATGTTGAGTGTGGTACACACCATGTCACCAAACAACACAGTGACGACCTGTAACCCTATATGTAGGCACACTGGCTGTTTACAAGATTGTAGACACCTGTGATGTTAATTAGTGGACACACCTTGGATTAACATGTCCCTTTGGTCACATTATTTTCAGTCTTTTCTAGGGGTACCATCATTCATGTTTCATGAGTTAATTTTTTTTGTTTATAATTCTGTTGAAGCATGTTTGAAAAGCAATGTCTGACTTTCGTCTGTTAAATTTCATATATTTTTTATTTATTACTACTTTTGTCAGATTAAAGTTATTTCTGTGACCCTTGTGAGTTGTTTTTTTTTTTTTTTCATTAACCAACAATTTTGTCCACGTGTGTATATTTGAAAGAGAAATAGTAGTTAGATTTTATTGCCATGTTTTGCGACTAGATGAATGGGTGTTGGCTTGTTTCTTGTTGTCAGTGCCATAAATGTCCTTGGTTGGGTGGAGGCTTTACAGTGGCTTCGGTTGCCAAGTGAGTGAGTGAGTTATGGTCAGGTGCTGTAATGGTTTGTAATGCAATGATCATCAGAATCGTACTGTCTCAATTTATAAACTATTTCAATATTTGCATTAAGCAGTGTAAATTTTACATTTTTGATCCTCTAATAAGAATGGAATTATTAAAGTCACAACATGTAACTTTTTAGTCCAAAAATATGCGAAAATACTTATTTGTTTTTATAGTGAATTGTGATTGGGCTTGCATCTCCACAAACCCAACTCTCATTTGGCCTGAAGAAGGGATTCTTCCTGCTTGTCTCAGTTGAAATGTTGTTCCTTTGGCTATAATCTACAGTATGACATAAAGCATATCAGTCTCAATGGAAAATGTTATGAAGTATGGTTTTAACTTTATATTTCCATGGAATCATGCAGGTGACATTCCCTCTCCAGAAAGCTAATGTACTTGTCTTAAACATTGACTTCTAAATGTGAAGTTTCATTAATTAAACAAAGACGACATTTTCTTTTTATTTTATTTTACGTTTATTACCAAAACCATTTATATTTTTAATGGTTAAAGCAGACTATAGAGATCTGCATTGTGTCATCACACCTCGTAGAATTTTCAGTTCCTAATGTTAAATGTAGTTTTTAATATGCTAAATAATAAACTTGGAGTGTATATATATATATATATATATATATATATATATATATATATATATATATATATATATACACACTTGGTGTGTGTGTGTATGTATATATATATATGTGTGTGTGTGTGTGTGTGGGGGGGGGGTGTGTGTGTGTGTATATATATGTTGTTGTTTTTTTTTGGGGGGGGGGGTTCTGACTAACATGACCTCTCTATCTATCTCTCCTCAGGTGTGTCTGAAAGCACCCGCCAAAATGTCGACAAGTCCCAGAGCCTGAAGAGGAAGAAGGTTGTCGCGGGGAGCCAGCTCAAAAAAATCCCCAAATCTCCAGTAAAAAAACCTTTACAGTCAAAGCCATGCGACTCTGCTGTCCAAGAAACGCTAACAGACAAAACTACTCCACTGTCCTCCTCCTCCTCATCAAATACTCACATCCACCAGTCTACAGTGCCAGCTAGAGGACAAACAGAGATCCAAAATGTTCAAGCAACTGCAAAATCAGCAAAAGAAGGGATTCTGGAGCAAGATCAGATAATAAAGGCACCAATATCACCAAAACCATTTAAAGTTGAGAAGGCATCTTTAGATACGTCTCAACCAACTCTAACTGAAACTAGCAAAACGCAATCTCCCGAACACGAAGAAGAACCTTACCACAGTAGTGCACCGTTAGATGTTTTGCTAAAAGCTATGGAGCCAGATTTTAGCACGTTAGCGGAAAGGAAAAATCAGCCAGTTTCGAAAGTTAGCACGCAAACTACCATCGGAGAAGTTCAAGCTGTGCCTACACTTAATATTGGAATACAGTCTTCACATATGCAAACATATTACATTGACAAACAAGGGAATTTTATTGGGATAGCAGCGCCAATACAAGGAACAGTGCAAGCAGGGACACAAACTTTGCAAAGTGGGACTCATTTCATACCAGTTGCAAATCCTGAAAAGCCTAGATTGCAAATGAGTTTTAACCCAGGACCAGTGGCCATAACCCATGGGTCAAATGCGTTACCGCAAAGCCAACCACCAATAGTCCAAACTTGCCAGTCTTTATCTGCAACTGTTCCTAGTTCTATTCAGGTTCCAGTAACTCCAGGAAGCAACCAAGTTCAAATGGCAACTGTAATGAGTTTCGGAGATCAGATTTCCAAAGACCAAAAACCGAAGAAGCAAGGAAAATACGTTTGCGAATATTGTAACAGAGCATGTGCCAAACCAAGCGTGCTGCTAAAACATATCAGATCCCATACAGGTGAACGGCCATATCCGTGTGTGACCTGTGGATTCTCGTTCAAAACAAAAAGCAATTTGTACAAACACAAAAAATCCCATGCACATGCAATTAAACTAGGTTTGATGGCAAGATCGGAGTCAGGAGGTGGTTCATTATCCCAAGAATCAGAAAAAGGAGGAGGGACTCATTCAGAGACAGAAGATACGGGAGAGAGTGAAGAAGAAGGAAGTAATCATGAGCTAGAACAAGATTTAGCACCAAGTAATATTGTAGCAGTTTCAGAAAGTAGTTTGCAAAGTTTAAACCAAGCTTGTCAAAGTGAAGTTGATCAACTGAATGGGGTTGATTCTTGCAAAATTCAAACTCCGAAATCTTACGAGCCAAAAGTCACAGCTGCGCTTCCAAAAGTTGTTGTCTATCCAGTTAATGTTTCACCACTGAGAGCGGACAGCCCAAGAGTTACCATGGCAGCCCCGGAGCAAGCAGCAGCACGTCAACGGGAATTCCAATCAGCAAGTTTGAGATCAAGCATCACAGTTTTGTCATCGCTGAAAGAGGTTGACGGTACAAATGTGTCAATAGATGTAAGTGAGGATGAGAATCAACAGTGCAAGTCCCCATTACTGGGAGGGCACGCACAGCTCCAACGACAACAAGCAACCGATTTCTCCCAACAACAACAACCAAAATACTTGCTTAGTCCAAGGAGCTTGGGTAGCACAGATTCAGGCTATTTCTCCAGATCAGAAAGTGCAGATCAAGCCATGAGTCCACCAAGTCCATTCGTAAAAATAACTCCACCTCTAGAAATTGACAAAAATGTTCTTCCAAGTATGCCACCAATTGCTGCAACTGTAATGCATATGCAACCTGAGCAAAAAACAAGACCAATAGAAGGGCAGATGAGACCACCACTAGAACCGAAAGCACTGTCATTAGAAGAACGTATTTCCAAACTGATTTCTGACAATGAAGCGGTCGTTGATAATAAACAACTGGATAGCGTCAAACCAAGGAGGACTTCTCTGTCAAGGCGAGGTAGCATAGACTCACCCAAATCATATATTTTCAAAGATTCTTTTCAATTCGATCTCAAACCAATCGGGAGAAGGTCCAGTTCTAGTTCGGACATCCCAAAATCGCCATTCACGCCCACAGATAAGTCAAAACCAGTGTTCTTGCTATCTGTACCTTCGCAATATCCTCCAATGGACTGTTTGCCAATAACTAGAAGTAACTCAATGCCAACTACTCCGGGACACTCAGTGTTGCCAGTCAATGTACCTCTGCTCCCGCACCCATTACGAGTTTGCCAGTCTTTTGATGAGAAAATTAGCACACTTAGTGATGATGTCTTCTCTTCTGCACCTCCAACCCCAAATCCGGCAATGCACACAAGAACATTGGTCAGACAAGTAGCTGTAGAAGATTTTTCCACAAGCCACGACGGACATGGTCTTCCAACTGTGAGGTCTATGGACGAGGGTTATCAAGGACTGCCAAGTAATCTGTCAGAACTGATGCATCGCAGCAGATCATTCGAACACAACCAAGAAAAAAACAGGAAACCACTGCAAAACAAAGGTACAATGTATGAATGTGAAACCTGTCGGAATCGGTACAGGAAGTTGGAAAATTTTGAAACTCACAAGAAGTTTTATTGCTCAGAATTGCATGGTCCAAAAAACAAACCAGTTAAAGAGATTGAGCCAGAGGTTTTCCATGTACATATGCAACAGCCAATAACCTCAAGGTCAGCATCTGGTTTGGGAAATACTGATCAACAAACATCTTTCAGGAAACGTAGAATGAAAATGAAAAGTGTTGGAGATGAGGATGATCAATCGCCAACGGATACGGTCCCGCCTTGTTCGGTTAGTTTGGATTCAGAACAGTTGACAACAGCCAGTCGGACGTTTTCTCCCCATGCAGTTATCGTAGACGTACAACTGGAAAACAGCCAAGCTAAGCTACCTCAAATTCAACTTGTAGCAAGAGGTACATCCGATGCAAGACTTGCACCGATACAGGAAATGAAAATTGCAAATCAAGGGGAGCTACAAAGACAAGGAAGTGGGACATCAGTTATAAGGCATACTAATTCGTTAAGTAGACCGAATTCGTTTGAGACAGAATCCATGGACAGAGCATCTCCAGTGGAAAATATAGAAAAAGATCTCGGGAACAAGTCCAAAGCCAACCAAGTAGCAAATATTACAAAAGATACATGCCATGAAAATAAATCTAAAACAGGGGATTTTGGGAAAGCAAGAGCAACGCAGTACAGTGAAGGAAATGTTAAAATTCCGACTACTCCCGTGCATCAGTCCCGACTTGTTCGCCAAAACAACATCCAAGTTCCTGAAATACTTGTAACAGAAGAACCAGATAGAGATTCTGACTCACAAAATACAGATTCAAAAGAAAAGTCAACCGATCAATTTAACTGGCCGCAAAGAAGCGAAAGTCTGTCAAAATTACCTGCGGAAAAGTTACCACCAAAAAAGAAAAGAATCCGATTAGCACAGATGGATCAATCTTCTGGAGAATCCAGTTTTGAGTCAAGTTTGTCCCGAAGTCTAAGCAGAGATAGTAGTTTGTCTCGTGGGTCTAGTATTTCGGCATCTTTTGACAGAGAAGAATCTTTGAGATCAGAAAGTCCATCTAGGGTGGATTATGTCAACAAAAATTCAGATTTACAAGGCTTGCCTGCAGCTTTTAACACTTTAAATGTCCCAGGAACTATGCGTCGTGCCGCTTCTGAACAAATTACATGCACGCAACCATCCGTGGAGGTTTCAACTGAGCATCGAAGTAAGTCTTTTGATTGTGGAAATGTATCACCAAGCAGTTCTCCATCTCCAGTCGGTTTGCCAAAAAGTGCATCCCAAGTACCGCTTATTGAAAGAAGGCGTGGCCCACTGGTACGGCAAATGTCATTAAAAATTGGTCCCGAAAGCCAGCAACCTGTTCGTAAAAGTGTCATGCCACTAGAAAAAGTAGCTAATGTTTACTCTCTAACGCAAACCAAGCCGCAGCAAATTCATATTGCCAGTAGGAATACAATGAGTCACCCTTTTGTACTGCAGATAGGAGAGAGGCCTTTGCAAAAGAATGAACAGCTTGTGCAAAGTATAAACCTGGGTAGTCCAACGTTACAACCGCAAATTTACGGGCTTCCTCATCCCTGGCACCAGACATCAAGAGTTCAAATCTGCCAAAAAGCTCAACAACCTCTCAATCAGATCCTAGTTTGCCCGGAAAATTTGGAAAACAAGTCAACAGAAAAAGACAAGGCCAATTTTGTTCCCAAGTATCAACTTCCCTGCTCGACTTTTAGGGGTAACCAAACTTTTACATTCTCAAACATGCGAGGAACTCAAATTGCTCTGCCAATTTTAACCATACCCATTGCCAATCCTATTTTGGGTATTTCAAAATCTTCAGAATTAATGCAAAATGTCGCACCACAAGCTAGCCAGCAAGCTAGTGAACCTCAATCGCAAGCTAATGCCATACCGCTTCCACAAATTTTGATAACTCACGAACAAATTAACCAAGCTCCAACACACAAAAACATAGTATTGCCAACTCAGTCTATTCAAAATGATGCAAAGAAAGAAAATCCACCAATCCAACCAGCCAACAGTCCGAGTAGCAACATAGAGCTAACATCTTCAATTGGCCCAATACGATGCACACAAAAGCTAGCATCTGTATCGCTGTGCCCGCAACAAGAGCAAACTGCATCAAGTAAACGCATGCTATCTCCAGCAAACAGTTTAGATATTTATATGGAGAAGCATCAAAAGCGTGCTAAAGATGAACACGGGGTGGCTTGCCTCACAGATGGAAGATCGATAAATTATTTGAATTCAAAAATGTCTGAAGTTACTAGACAAAGAAAGCTAATGCTAGTTAGACAAACTTGCACAACCGAACCAACGGATAGCCCAATAGAAACAGAAGCACCTCCTTTGTCACCACTAAAATCTGAAACTGTGAAGGAGGGAGAAGCTAGCGAGGATGACGTTAAACCAATGTCACCTGATAGCGCTGGAATTGAAAAAGAAACATGTACAGTTATACCTGAAGAGACTGGTACAAATACTGGAAGCCAATCTATGCCAATTACAAAGACGCAAGACAAGATTGAGGAGCAAACATGGCTACTGGCTAAATCCCCGATAAGACCTTCCAGTTTTAGTAGCGGACAAGTCAAGTTAACAACATCAGTATCAGTTGTAAATACTAAAGATAGCCATCGCTTGTCATTCCCGAGTCTCAAAACCACAACAACATACACGTGGTGCTTTCTGATGAAGAGGAAATCAATCCACGTACAGCAGACTGATTTGAAAACTTCAGCCTATTTGACATGGTCAGTTTTGCCCAATAATCCAAACCCACTGGGGCTGGCGACCAAGGTGGTGATGTCGCTGTTTGATTCGAAACAAAGCTCAAAGAAAATCATCTACACGTCGGCCATAAAGACGAGTGGGGTCAAAGATATACTGTCCTACTCTGGGAAACTGAAGGACATCATGCCCAAGGTGAGTAAAAACAGTGGTAGAAGATTTATAGATGCAACTGTTCATAATAATGTAATGTATAGAGGTTTTTCACTGTCCATCATCCATCCATTTTCTTCTGCTTATCCGGGGCCGGATTGCGGGGGCAGCAGTCTAAGCAGGGACTCCCAGATTTCCCTCACTCCAAACACGTCCTCCAGCTCCTCCGGTGGGACCCCAAGGCATTCCCAGGCCAGCCGAGAGACATAGTCCGTCCAGCGTGTCCTGGGTCTTCCCTGGGGCCTCCTCCCGGTGGGACATGCCCAGAACACCTCCCTAGGGAGGCGTCCAGGAGGCATCCAGAGCAGATGGCCGAGCCACCTCAGCTGGCTCCTCTTGATGTGTAGGAGCAGCGGCTCTACACTGAGCTCCTCCCGTGTGACTGAACTCCCCAGCCTCTCCCTAAGGTTGCACCCATTTTGGCCACTTGTATCCGCGATCTTGTCCTTTCAGTCATCTCCCAGAGCTCATGACCATAGGTGAGGGTAGAAGCCTAATTGACCGGTAAATTGAGAGCTTTGCCTTCCGGCCCAGCTCCGTCTTCACCACAACGGACCGATACAGCGACCGCATCACTGCAGACGCTGCACCAATCCACCTGTCAATCTCACGCTCCATCCTTCCCTCACTGGTTAACAAGACTCCGAGATACTTGAACTCCGCCACTTGAGGCAATGCTCTCCACCCACCCAGAGAGGGCAAACCACCTTTTTCCGGTCGAGAACCATGACCCTGGATTTAGAGGAGCTGATTCTCATCTCAGCCACTTCACACTCGGCTGCAAGCCACCCCAGTGACTGTTGCAGGTCCTGGGTCGAAGAAGCCATCAGGACAACATCATCTGCAAACAGTAGAGATGAGATCCTGTGGTTCCCGAACCAGACCCCCTCTGGCCCCTGGCTGCGCCTAGAAATTCTGTCCATAGGTATAATGAACAGAACCTGTGACAAAGGGCAGCCCTGGCGGAATCCAGCATGCACTGGGAACAGGTCTGACTTACTGCCGGCAATGCAAACACATCTCCTGCTCTGGTCATACAGGGACCGTACAGCCCTTAGCAAAGAGCCCCGGACCCCATACTCCCAGAGCACCCCCCAAAGGACACCACGAGGGACATGGACGAATGTCGTCTCGAGGTCCACAAACCACATGTGGACTGGTTGGGTAAACTCCCATGAACCCTCGAGGACCCGTTGGAGAGTATAGAGCTGGTCCAGTGTTCTACAAACAGAACGAAAACCACACTGCTCCTCCTGGATCCGAGGTTCGACTATCGGTCAGATTCTCCTTTCCAGTACCCTGGAGTAGACCTTACCGGGAAGGCTGAGGAGTGTGATTCCCCTGTAATTGGAACACACCCTCCCGTCCTCCTTGTTATACAAAGGGACCACCACCGGGGTCTTCCAGTCCAATGGTACTGTCCCTGACCGCCACGCGATGTTGCAGAGACATGTCATCCAAGACAGTCCCACAACATCCAGAGATTTGAGGTACTCGGGACGGAGCTGCCTTGTTAGCTGATGGGACTCCTGAGCCAGCCGATGAGTACCAGTGGGCCAAGCGTGCCGTGGCTCGTGCGGTCACGGGGGCAAAAACTCGGGATTGGGAGGAGTTCGAGGAGGCAATGGAGGAGGACTATCGGACGGCCTCAAAGAAATTCTAGCAAACCGTCCAACGCCTCAGGAGAGGGAAGCAGTGCTTCACCAACACTGTTTACAGTGCGGGTGGAGAGCTGCAGACCTTGACTGGGGATGTTGTTGGGCGGTGGAAGGAATATTTTGAGGATCTCCTCAATCCCCTCATGTCCTCTGAGGAGGAAGCAGAAACTGGGGATCCGGAGGCGGACTCGACCATCACCCTGATATGGCTGAAGTTATCGAGGTGGTTGGCAAGCTCCTTCTTGGCAAGGCTCCGGGGGTGGACGAGATCCGTCCCGAGTAACTTGGATGTCTCTGGATGTTGCGAAAGCTGTCTTGGTAGACACGTTACTGCAACATTGCGTGGTGGTCAGGGACAGTACCGCTGGACTGGCAGACCGGGCTGGTGGTGGAAGGGGAACTGAAGGTTGTGTTCCAATTACCGGAGAATCACACTCCTCAGCCTTCTCAGTATGATCTATTCCACAGACCGGAGAGAAGAACCCGACCGATAGCCAAACCTCAGATTCAGGAGGAGCAGTGCCATTTTCGTCCTGGTCGCGAAACACTGGACCACTAGAGGGTTCATGAGAATTTGCCCAACCAGTCCAGATTTTTGTGGATCTGGGGAAGGCATTTGACCATTATCTTTCATGGTACCCTTTGAGGGATGCTCCGGGACCAGGGCCCTTTGCTAAGGGCTGTCCGATCCCAGTATTTCCGGAGCAGGCACTGTGTTCGCATTCCCGGCAGTAAATCAAACCTGTTGCCCGTGCATGTTGGACTCCACCAGGGCTGCTCTTTGTCAACGGTTCTGTTCATTCTATTTATGGACAGAATTTCTAGGCGCAGCCAGGGGCTGGAGGGCGTCCGGGAACCACACACGCTTCATCTCTGCTGTTTGCAGAACAGATGTTGTCCTGATGGCTTCATCGAGTTAGGACCTGCAGCAGGCACTGGGGTGGTTTCCAGCCAAGTGTGAAGCAGCTGGGATGAGAATCAGCACCTCCAAATTCAAGGCCATTGTCAAGTATCTCAGAATCTTGTTCACGAGTGAGGGGAGGATGGAACGTGAGATTGACAAGCTGATCGGTGCAGCATCCGCAGTGTCACCAGTAAGTCAGACCTGCGGTCGCTGTATCGGACTGATTATTGTGCTGTATGTCCCTACCCTCGCCTATGGTCATGAGCTTTAGGTAATGACCAAAAGGAAAAGATCTGGATCGGTTTTCTCCGCAGGGTGGCTGGGCACTCTCTTAGGGATGGGATAAGGAGCTTGGTCACATGGGAGTAGCTAGGAGTAGAGTCGCTGCTCCTCCACATCGAGAGGAGCCAGCTGACGTGGCTCGGGCATCTGTTCAGGATGCCTCCTGGACGCCTCCCTAGGGAGGTGTTTTAGGCATGTCCCACCAGGAGGAGGCCCCAGGCAAGACCCAGGACACTCTGGAGGGACTTTGTCACTCGGCTGGCCAGGAAGTACCTTGGGAGAAGCTGGAGAATGTATCTGGGGTGAGGGAAGTCTGGGAGCCCCTGCTTAGACTGCTGCTATTGCGACCCGGCTGTGGATATGCGGAAGAAAATAGATCGATGGCAAAAATAAGAAAATATTTGAAGTTGAATAAATCCTTAAAAACAATTTTTTATTTTATTAGCATTCTAGTTGACATAACTTTTATTATTGCAAGTTTTTATCCACGAGACAGTGGTGCACTATGTAACTTTTCTAGTGGAGGGAATGCCATCTGCTTGTCTCCATGAAAATGTTATTGCTTTGCCTCAAATATTCCACAGTATGGCATTAAAGTATCTCTTAGGCCTCGGTGATATGGGAGAAAAAAGAATAGATTTTCGTTTTGATCTTCTTCCCTCCTGTTGAAAACAGACTGGTGGAGGAGAAATCCACATGTAAAATTTGGAATTAGTTTGTATATTAAGCCTAAAAGCATGCAAGCGTCATCGCTAGCAACAGAAACATGTGCACAATCACACTACCGATATCCGTGCACTAAATTAGGTCTTAAGTTTCACTCATGAATGGTGAGAAAATGGTCATTTACTTAACACAAAAGTCAAATACTTACTTGGTTTGGCAAACTTCAAAAAAATGTATTAAAGTATGGATAGTGCTAGTAATGTAACAAAATACATGTACTATTTTGTGCATTATGTCAACTTGTCATTACTTCCCTCTTCGATCATAACTCGTCTATTTGCTCCTATGTACAGGTGCCATTGCCTCAGAAGTGTAAGTCTGCTGTTGGGAGACCCAAAGCTCAGCCAGAGCTTCAGAGCAGCCTTGAGTCAGACAAAGAGCTGTCCACCAAGAGTGAACCACGACGGGTCAAAATATTTGACGGAGGGTATGTATTTACAATCTCATATATTTAATGTATATTAAATCTAAAATGACAGAGAAAGCCACTATTATAAACAGTCTGTATTCACAATATAGAATTTGATTATCATCATTTCAGATGGAGGGCAGGGGCCTAAAAACTCTATCCGAGTATAACTTTAAAAGAAATATCCAAACTTATGATCCACAGCCTTATCATGATTTGTTTGATTTCCACAAACTTGTAATATAAATTTCAGTTTAATCTCTCCTGATATAAATACTTATTTTTTCCATAAATTGTTTTTGCATTAGTCCCATCCAGTCTCGCAAGTGCACTTGGAATTGGATACAGAGAGATAAATAGTAGAGTTTTTAACATGCCCCCTTTTTAGGTGACTAATCGATCAGCAGGAGATGTCTTTATTTAGTCAACTGTCGTAATGCGGGCAAATAGGACCAAGAAGTGCAGTACTCGGGGAATATTTACAGTGTTTATTTACAGAAGTGACAAAATAGTACAGTACGAGGGTTTATCTGGCGGTGAGCAGGAGGCAAGGTGCAGCCAGGATCCAGGAGCGGAACGTGGAGCGCAGCAGAGACAATGATGTGGGCAGCACCAGGGCAGGGAGCAGAGTGCAAGCCAGGGTCCGGGGGCGTGGAGTGCAGAGACAAGACAAGACAGTAGGGTCGAAGCAGGGTCGGAGCAGAGCGGGGAGCGCTGGAGCTGGGACGGTCCAGCAAGCAGGATGTTGACACGCGTACGATCCGGCACTAAACAGGATGAAGATACGCAGACGATCTGGGAACGTGTGTCTGTTCCTGGCTCCTCTTATCCACAGCAGGTGGTGGTGATTGCGCAGGTGCGCACGGGAGGAGCCAGGAGCTCCGCCCAGCTCCGGCAGGTGAGGGAGGGGAAGATCAGGATAGGAGGCAAAACATGGGGGAGGAATGGTGCGGATCGTGACAGTACCCCCCCCAAAGAGACACCTCCAGGTGGACCACCAGACTGATCTGGGTGGGCAGAGGGGGACCGGCTGGAGGGAAAAATGTCACTGGTGCGGACCGGCTAAATTTGAGAAACGTGGAAGACTGTCCAGTAGAGCAGCAACTGGCCTGATGAGGGGCAGAAGACACAAGCAGGTCCCTGGACAGAAGACGGTGTCCAGCGGAGCTGCGATGGTCCTTACAAGGGGCAGAGAACACGAGGAGATCCCTGGTCGGAAGATGGTGTCCAGCGGAGCTACAACGTTCCAGGCGAGGGGCAGAAGACACAACGAGGTCCCTGGACAGAAGACGGTGACCAGCGGAGCTGCAAAGGTCCTTACGAGGGGCAGAGGACAGAGGATGTCCCTGGACGGAAGATGGTGTCCAGCGGAGCTACAATGGTCCTGAGCAGGAGAGAACAGGTCAGGACAGGACGGCGAGCAGGGAGCAGGCCCGTGAGCAGGAGACAGAGCCGACAGGAGGCAAAACATGGGGCAGGAATGGTGCGGATCGTGACAGTCAACTATAGATAATTGTAATGTTTTCTGTTGATGTTATATGTCAAATGAGCTCTGGGTTTCCTCTCAAGAGACAATACAATGTCTAAGTCTAAAGTGTATATCATGTCCACAGGTACAAGTCAAATGAGGAGTACGTGTATGTGCGGGGTCGTGGCAGAGGGAAGTACATCTGTGAGGAGTGTGGCATCCGCTGTAAAAAACCCAGTATGCTCCGAAAACACATCAGGACCCACTCAGATGTGAGGCCCTACCACTGCAACCATTGCAACTTCTCCTTCAAGACCAAAGGTAGTTTATTTAAAGGAGGGGTATTACACTTCTACAGGGTATTAAGCTCTAACACATTACATATTTAGATCACCATGTTACCTTTTATTGTTTTAAAAATGCTATATGCACCGAAAACAACGTATCGAGGTCACTCCCCCTTCAGAATGATATCATAACTCTCACAACAACCCGCTCACAAAACATCACATCAGGTTTGTGAAGTTGTAGTGTGTGAATTGTAGTTTTATATCATGCTTTTGTGTATTTATGAAAAATGACCAGGCAGGAGCATGGGTGATGTAGGCTTGTGGAAGGAGCCTTGTACAGGCTTGTATTAAAACACAAGCAAACTAAAACGGTGTGTGTGTGTAGTTTTTAGAGATAATTTAGTCTCTCACAGGTTGTTATTTGGGGTGTTTTCATCTTTTGAGTATGCTTTCTTTAAAATGGAGCTAAAACAATCACCGGCCATACTCTACTTAGTCATATACAAACCTCCTCAACACTGTGTAAATTTTATTGATGGTTTTACTGAGATGCTCATCAGTCATATGCACCGACTTTGATGGTTTACTCATTTGGATAATGTGTTTGACAGAAACGCTAAAGAGTTCAGTCCTGTCCTTGACCTTTGGTCTGACTCAGCATGTCAGCGAGCCCACCCACTACAGAGATGACACTCTGGACCTGCTCATTACAAAAGGGCTAAATATTTCAAATGTCAGTGTGGTGGGTGTTGCTCTGTCTGATCCTTTAAGTGTCTTCTTTGACCTGTCATTCCCAAACCAGTGGCTGGTTCTGCAGTTGTTTGAAGAAGACACAGAAATGATAACACAGGTGCACTGTTCATGGAAATGATAGACTTTGAAAACATGTTCTACATGTTCTAATGTTGATAATTTGTTGAACTCTGTGACTTTAAGTGTTTTGAATTTACCCCAATGAAGGTTAAAATGATTAAAGATGAGCAGAAAGCACCATGGAGGAATGATGACAGAAAAAGGGAGTGCAGAGCGGGAATGGCACAAGTCAAAGCCCCAGTGTCATAATGGCTGGTGTAGGGCGGAACAAAGAGTGCAGAACTCGGGGATTTACAGTGTTTATTTACAGTTTGTGCAATAAATAACATAAGTTCATTAAACCATGAACTTGCGTTGCGTTGTGAAGAGCGGAGACGGGAACAGGGAACAACCAGGACCGAAGTGAGGACAGGATTGGGGACAGGTCGCTGGTGTGGATGGGCTTGACCTGGGAGACATGGAAAGTCAGGTGGATGCGGAGAGATGGGGGCAATTGCAACTGAATGGCGGACGGATTTATGATCTTGGTGATCTTGAACGGACCAAGAAAACGGGGGGGACAGTTTGCGGGAGTCGGTCTTCGGGGGATGGTCTTGGATGAGAGCCACACCATCTGGCCAGGTTGGTACTCGGGAGCCGGGACGCGGTGACGATCGGCTGCTGCCTTGGTGAGTGCCCCCACTCGGAGGAGGGCGGTCCTGGTTTTACCCCAGACCCTGCGGCAGCGCTGGAGGTGATGCTGGACGAATGGGACTGCTAGGTCCCTCTCTTCTGTGGGGAAGAGCGGGGGCTGATAGCCGAGGGACGCTTGGAACGGAGATATACCCGTGGCCGAGCTCACTAGGGAATTATGGGTAAGCTCCTGGAGCTCCTACTTGCTCACCAGGGCAAGTAGGAGCTCCAGACCACGGGGTTTGTGGAGACTACACACCGTAAGGCCGATTCAAGGTCCTGGTTGGCCCGCTCAGTCTGCCCATTGGACTGCGGGTGAAAACCGGACGTGAGGCTGACCGTGGCACCTAGACCCTCGCAGAAGGCGCGCCACACCTGGGACGTGAACTGGGTGCCTCGGTCCGACACGATGTCCACAGGGATGCCATGTAGACGGAAGACATGGTTGGTAAGTTGATCAGAGGTTTCTCTGGCAGTCGGAAGCTCAGGCAGAGCAATAAAGTGGGCGGCCTTCGAGAAGTGTTCCACCACGGTGAGGATTACTGTATTCCCCTGGGAGGGAGGAAGGCCAGTGACGAAGTCCACCTCCACATGGGACCAAGGCCGCCTTGGGACTGCGAGAGGGATTAAAAGACCAGAGGGTCGTGAGTGGGAAGCTTTAGCCCGGGCACATACCTGGCAGGCCGACACGTAGGCCAGGGTGTCCCTGTCCATGGTGCGCCACCATAAGTGTCGTTTAAGCAGGGAGAGGGAACGACTGACACCGGGATGGCAGGCAAATTTGAAGCCGTGGACCCACTCAAGCACCTGAGAACGGACAGAGTTGGGGACAAAAAGTTTGCCAGGTGGGCCGTTACCTGGGTCGGGGTCGTTGGCCTGGGCCTCCCGGACCGTGTCCTCTATCTCCCAATGTAGGGCAGCTGGAGGGAATTATGGTTTCGGCGGAGGCCGAGCTCTCCTCCGACGTGAACTGGTGTGAAAGTGCAACGGGCTTGACATTCCGGGATCCGGGACGGTAAGTGAGGGTGAAATTAAAGCGACTAAAGAACAGGGACCAGCGGGCTTGACGGGAGTTGAGGCGTTTAGCGGATTGTATATACTCCAGATTCTTGTGATCTGTCCACACCACGAATTGCTGTTCCGCCCCCTCAAGCCAGTGGCGCCACTCCTCTAAGGCGAGTTTGACTGCTAAGAGCTCCCAGTCCCCCACATCGTAGTTGGCCTCGGCCGGGGACGAACAACGGGAGAAGAAGGCACAGGGGAAAAGGCGATTATGGGGGTCAAAGCTTTGGGACAAGATGGCCCCCACCCCCGTGTCCGATGCATCCACCTCCACGATGAATTGGCGCAAGGGGTTGGGTTGGTGAAGGATGGGGGCGGAAGTGAACAGGCTCTTAAGTTTGTCAAAGGCGGATTGCGCTTCAGGGGACCAGGTGAACTGTAACAAAGGAGAGGTCAGTTTAGTAAGAGGCGAGATGACGCGACTAAAATCTCGTATGAACCGTCTGCAGAAGTTAGCGAAGCCAATAAACCGCTGGAGCTGCTTGCGATTGACGGGGGCCGGCCAATCCGTGACTGCCTGGATCTTTTCCGGATCTGCCTTCACCTGGCCCCGCCCCACAATGAAACCCAAAAAACTGACCTCTTCAGTGTGGAATTCGCACTTCTCTGCCTTTACGTAAGGTCTGTTCTCCAGGAGGCGTTGCAAGACCTGACGTACATGGTGGTGATGCTCCTGCGGGGACTGGGAAAATATCAAGATGTCGTCAAGGTACACAAAGACAAAACGATTCAGAAAATCACGAAGAACATCATTAATAAGAGCCTGGAACCTGGTTTTGAAAATATGGTGTCCCCCTGGAGAGGAGTGAAGGCGGAATCAAGAAGGGGTAGAGTGTATTTGTTTTTCACAGTAATGTTGTTAAGGCCCCGGTAATCGATGCAGGGACGCAAGGACTTGTCCTTCTTGGCCACAAAGAAGAATCCCGCGCCCACGGGGGAGGAAGACAGACGAATGATACCGGTGGTCAGGGAATCTTGGATATACTCCTCCATGGTTTCTCGTTTGGGCTTGGACAGATTATAGAGCTGACTAGAGGGTAAGGGGGCGCCTGGCAGTACTGGGGTACTCCGCCGGGACAGAAGAGAGGTTCGGGATATCCGGAGATGGGTCGAGAGTGGAGCTGGCTTCCCCCGCGGGAGTCAAGGTGGACTGGGCGTGGCACGTGGGGCTCCACCCTGACACCTTTCCCCGGGCCCAATCAAAGACAGGGTTATGAGTCCGTAACCAGGGGTAGCCTAAAACCAACGGAGAGGAGGAGGTGGAGAGGCCATGGAAATGTCGGGCCTCACGATGGTTACCGGATAAAACCAACGTAACGGGTTCCGTAATGTGCATCACCCGAGCCAGGAAACATCCATTGAGGGCCTGGGCATTGAGAGGGTGTTCCAGGACCTCAAGCTTGATGCTGAGTTGTTCTGCTAACTGCACGTCAATAAAATCCTCCTCCGCCCCGGAATCGACGAGGGCCAAGACGGGTAAGGTATCCGAGCATACACACAGGGTGGCGTCCAGCCACAGTCTATTATTCCTGTCTGGGATGCGAGAATCACCCACCAGTACTCCCAGTGCTACTTGTGGGTGCCCCCTTTTGGCCGAGCCGGGCAGGTGGCCACAAAATGTCCCTGTTCGCCACAATAGAGGCACGCCCCCGCTAGGCGGCGCCACCGTCGACGCTCCTCGGCCGACAGGAGGGTCCGGTCAAGCTGCATAGGCTCCTCAGAGGGCGGTGGGGCGGAGCGGGTCTCATGCCGGACTGGAGACCGCCGTTTCTCCCTCCGGTGCGCCCGTAGCCGGTTATCAATCCTGTTTGTTAAAGTAATGAGGGCGCTTAAATTGGAGGGCTCGTCACGGGACACCAGCTCGTCCTTTAAGTGTTCATTGAGCCCTCGTTAAAAGGCAGCCCGCAGCGCTCTATCGGTCCAGTCCACCTCCGCGGCATGTGTCCAGAACTCGATAGTATTGTCCGCTACTGACCTGGACCCCTGGTCGAGGCTTAACAAACGGGAGGCGGCATGCTGTTGGTCAAATACAAATTTAAAAGCTGAAACAAAGTCATTAAAGTCCAAATCCACAGGTGTGTTCGCGAGTCGTGTTTCTGCCCACTGGAGAGCCCTTCCCCCGGAGTAATCCACAGATGTAGCGTATCTTAGCGGCCTCAGAATTAAAACGGCTGGGGCACTGCTGAAACACGAACATACATTGAAACAAAAAACCCCGACAAAGGCTGAGCTGACCTGAATACGGCTCGGGATCCGTGCCCCTCGACTCCGGAGGGTGCGGCGGCACACAGGCACCGAAGGTGGGGCAGCGAGCAGCGCGGCGACTTGATTAGTGAGCTGGGACACTTGTTGAGTCACAGTCTGGTTATGATCTAGCAGAGCCGGGATAGATCGATCATGCTGCCCGATGATAACTCCATGATGGGAGAACACCTGACGCAGCGACTGGTCCGGTCCCAAGTCTGCTTGCTCCATGTTGGCCAGATCGTTCTGTCGTAATGGCTGGTGTAGGGCGGACCAAAGAGTGCAGAACTCGGGGCAGATTTACAGTGTTTATTTACAGTCTGTGCAATAAATAACAAAAGTTCATTAAACCAGCAAGGGATGCGAGTCAGAGTCCGAGGATGCGTTGTGAAGAGCGGAGACGGGAACAGGGAACAACCAGGACTTTTGAGCGAGGACAGGATCGGGATGGAGCGAGAGAAGACTGAGCAGTAGCAGTCTGAAGAACGGGAGCCAGGGCTGGAGACGTGGAGCAAGCCGAGGTCCAGGACGAGACAAGGAGGTGAAGACAAGGAGTAGACTGTACCGGAGCCGGAGCGCGGGGTCAGGAGCTGGGACGAGCGAGGGATCAGGGATGTTAGACACGCGGACCATCTGGCACCAAATGTCTTGAGCTGGTCCATCTTATACCCAGCAGCAGGTGGAGGTAATTGCGCTGATGGGCTGCAGGTGTGCACGGGAGGAGCCAGGGGCTCCGCCCAGCTCCAGACTCAGACAGGGGGAGGGGAAGGCACACAGGGAGACAACACAGGAGGCAGATAATGCGTGCATCATGACATCCAGGTTCATTATTAGATGAAAATTTCAGACCCCTCCATGATTTCTAAGTGGGAGAACTTGCAAAATCACAGGGTGTTCAAATACTTATTTGCGTCACTGTACATGTACAGTTTATGTAGAACAAGGGAGAGGCATTTTTCGGACATTATTTGACGTTGCAGTAATAACTCTTGCATCCTATTTGCAACAGTAATCAGGTTAACAAACCCTCCGCTGCCATTAGAATTAATTTCCACATCTAAGTGCAATGAGTTTGCAGTATTCTTGAATAACAAGGTTCAGGTCATTAAAAATTCCATCAATTCCAGAACACAAATAACACCCCTGTAGCCACCTAGACACTTAGAACTGACTCACTGTGCACCTGTAACTGACAAAACTGTCCAAGAGTTCATCAACATGCTGCCTCAATGTATTACCCACTGCTGAGGAACTGGCTCCTGTCTTCATGGACATTTTTAACACTTCCCTGGAGTCATGTCACGTCCCAGCCTGCTTCAAGCTGTCCACTATCGTGCCCGTCCCCAAGAAGCCCAGGATCACTGGACTTAATGACTACAGACCTGTGGCGCTGACGTCCATAGTCATGAAGTCATTTGAGCGCCTGGTCCTGCACCACCTCAAGTCCTTCACCTCCCCCCTCCTGGACCCTCTGCAGTTTGCCTACAGAGCCAATCGTTCTGTAGACGACGCCATTAACCTGGCCCTTCACTTCACTTGGACATTTTTAACACTTCCCTGGAGTCATGTCACGTCCCAGCCTGCTTCAAGCTGTCCACTATCGTGCCCGTCCCCAAGAAGCCCAGGATCACTGGACTTAATGACTACAGACCTGTGGCGCTGACGTCCATAGTCATGAAGTCATTTGAGCGCCTGGTCCTGCACCACCTCAAGTCCTTCACCTCCCTCCTCCTGGACCCTCTGCAGTTTGCCTACAGAGCCAATCGTTCTGTAGACGACGCCATTAACCTGGCCCTTCACTTCATCCTCCAGCATCTGGACTCTTTCTACTGTCTAAAGAACATTGTAAAAATCAAAGTTATATTGTCAAAACTAAGAGAGAGACTAATCTAACGGCCTACTCACTGACCTCTCCAAATGAGCTTTAAGACAGCTGCAGTACATCCAGAAAACTGCTGCTTGGGTCCTGACTAGAACCAGGATGTACTTCACACATGCGTCCTCTGCTCAGGTCTCTGCACTGGCTCCTGTGGTTCAGAGAATAGACTTTAAAGCAATTCTGCTTGTGAACAAAGTCTCTCCATGGACCAGCACCAAAGTACATCTCCCACATGTTAAAGCCATATGAACCACACACTCTGAGGATTTCAGGGACCAGCCTCCCGCTGGTGGCCAGAGTCAGGACTAAACATGGAGATTCAGCGTTTCAGTTTTATGCAGCTGAAACCTGGAAAGTCTTCCTGAAGATGTGAGACAAGCCTCTACTTTGACAATGTTTATATCCAGGCTCAAAACAGTTTTGTTTAACTGTACATATGACCAAAATGTTTTTACTCTGCACTGTTTTCTTTTAATGTTAATTTTATTATGCTAATTTTATATAGTTGTGGTCGTAAGGTCTGCGGTGCTTGTCGTGGCGGCAATCCCCGAACCCGGTGGTGGACACCGGAAGTAAGGGATGCCGTCAAGCTGAAGAAGGAGTCCTATCGAGCTTTGTTGGCTCGTGGGACTCCTGAGGCAGCTGATGAGTACCGGTGGGCCAAGCGTGCCGTGGCTCGTGCAGTCACAGAGGCAAAAACTCGGGGTTGGGAGGAGTTCGGGGAGGCCATGGAGGAGGACTATCGGACGGCCTCAAAGAAATTCTGGCAAACCGTCCGACGCCTCAGGAGGGGGAAGCAGTGCTTCACCAACACTGTTTACAGTGCGGATGGAGAGCTGCTGACTTCGACTGGGGATGTTGTCGGGCGGTGGAAGGAATACTTTGAGGATCTCCTCAATCCCACTGTCACATCTTCCGAGGAGGAAGCAGAGACTGGGGACCCGGAGGCGGACCCGTCCATCACCCTGGCTGAAGTCACTGAGGTGGTTGGCAAGCTCCTTGGTGGCAAGGCTCCGGGGGTGGATGAGATCCGTCCTGAGTACCTCAAGTCTCTGGATGTTGTGGGGCTGTCTTGGCTGACATGTCTCTGCAACATCGCGTGGCGGTCGGGGACAGTACCTGTGGAATGGCAGACCGGGGTGGTGGTCCCTCTGTATAAGAAGGGGGACCAGAGGGTGTGTTCCAATTACAGGGGAATCACACTCCTCAGCCTTCCCGGTAAGGTCTATTCCAGGGTACTGGAGAGGAGAATCCGACCGATAGTCGAACCTCGGATTCAGGAGGAGCAGTGTGGTTTTCGTCCTGGTCGTGGAACACTGGACCAGCTCTATACTTTCCATCGGCTCCTTGAGGGTTCATGGGAGTTTGCCCAACCAGTCCACATGTGTTTTGTGGATCTGGAGAAGGCATTCGACCGTGTCCCTCGCAGTGTCCTTTGGGGGTGCTCTGGGAGTATGGGGTCTGGGGCTCTTTGCTAAGGGCTGTCTGGTCCCTGTATGCCCGGAGCAGGAGCTGTGTTCGCATTGCCGGCAGTAAGTCAGACCTGTTCCCGGTGCATGTTGGACTCCGCCAGGGCTACCCTTTGTCACAGGTTCTGTTCATTATACTTATGGACAGAATTTCTAGGCGTAGCCAGAGGTCGGAGGGTGTCTGGTTTGGGAACCACAGGATTTCATCTCTGCTGTTTGCAGATGATGTTGTCCTGATGGCTTCTTCGAGCCAGGACCTGCAGCAGGCACTGGGGCGGTTTGCAGCCGAGTGTGAAGCAGCTGGGATGAGAATCAGCTCCTCCAAATCCGAGGCCATGGTTCTCGACCGGAAAAAGGTGGCTTGCCCTGGGTGGTGAGTCTCTGCCCCAAGTGGAGGAGTTCAAGTATCTCGGGGTCTTGTTCAAGAGTGAGGGAAGGATGGAGCGTGAGATTGACAGGCGGATCGGTGCAGCATCTGCAGTGATGCGGTCACTGTATCGGTCCGTTGTGGTAAAGAAGGAGCTGAGCCGGAAGGCAAAGCTCTCGATTTACCGGTCAATCTACATTCCTACCCTCACCTATTGTGTACAAATTATGCTATACAAATAAACATGCTTTGCCTTGTTTGAGTAGGGAACAGGACAGATTGCTAGACTGCTTAAACATGCATGGATGACATATAAAACCTCTTTAGGCATTTTTTTTTTTTTTTGTGAAGTTTTTCTGGTTAAGTTTATAAATTTACTTCGTCGCACAAAATTTCATAATTAAAGAGTATTGTCATATTGTTTGTAATAATTTTTTACCGTGTTTTCTCTAGTTACTTACAAATCTATATCTCTTCTTGTCATTACTATGCTGTTCCAAAGCCTATGTCTGATCTGTATTTCCAAATTTATCAATGTGCTGTTGTTTATAGTGATTGGTCCATTTTTAGCCAATCAGCAGCTTCTGCTCTTAGCAACTAGTGTCTCCTCATTTCCTCTGTTTAAGATTATAACAGTTTTTTTGTTTTGTTTTTTTTTTTGTTTAAAAGAGGCGATATTATGCAGTCTATTTTTTGGCGCTTTTTAACATGTTATAAATTTGTTTCCTCATCAAAAACATGGCTGAAGAGGTTTTAGATGTCATCCAGCATTTTTGAGTATTTTAGCAATCTCTGCTGTGCACTATTCGCAACCTTCTTACAGTTAACTGTAAGAATCTGTACAATGCTCAACCCACATGCCTATGTCATCCATGCTCCCACACAACAATTCTCCATAAAAATACAAAAGCATAAAAAACTGTACACAGCAATTTGACAAACCTGATGTGATATGTAACAGTTTCATTACCGGGATGCACATTGTTTGCATTGTGATAGCGCTCAATTCAGTTCAATTCATTTTATTTTTGTAACGCCCAAAATCACAACAACAGTTGTCTCGAAGGGCGTTCATGTTTTGGTTGATGGGGGAAACCAGAGTACCCGGAGGAAACCCATCCAGACACGGAGAGAAACATGCAAAACTCCACAGAAAGGCCTTGCCCCATATAGCATTTTCACTAATAAAATTAACATGATCTAAATCTGTTATGTATTAGCAGTTAATTCCCCATATAAGTAAAATATCCCCTCTTGAACAGAAAGAGGCAATTCATAAAATTTTATTGTTGAGATTTTACTGTACTGAATACAACTATAAATTAATTTAAACACAAATACATACCAAATGGAAACCGCATCTTTAAAGTTGCACTATGTAACTTTTCCTGTGATCTGCAACCTGCCTGTCTCCATGCTGATGTTATTGCTTTGCCTTATCTGTCTTGCCTTTATGAAATTACAGTATTTTGAACAACTTGAAAAACATGTATTCTTACTGTGAGTGGGCTCACCTCTCCAAAGATTTGACCTGTAACTTGGCCTGGTCTCGCCACCTGCTTATCCCCATGGAGAGAAATTAGTTTAATGCCATACTGTGAAAAGGTTACATGGTGGACCTTTACAAATGTTACAAATGATACCTTGAAGAAAACTGTCTGAAAAAAGAATGAAGTGAAAATTGGCACATTACTTATAGCGGACATTGTGTTTTTGTAGTGCTGCAGCTGCCAACAGAAATAAACCATAGTGGTTAGGCATTTTTGTGCATATATAATAGGGCTAAAGCCTAGGAGGAGGAGTGCATGCAGAGATGGGATGCAGAGGAGCAGGAGAGGTTGATCTGAATGTGGGCTCTGCCAATCTGATCTGACACGTGGGCTCCAGCAGTGAATCATAGAAACACGGAGCACAAACCACCATAAACCTCTACTCTGCTGCTGCAGGAGGCAATAGGGAAGAATTTAAGGGAGAATAACCAAGAAAAAGTCCTAATCTTACAATACATATTACAATACATTACAATATATGATTATGTAGTTAATAGGTGTGGACTTTTTCAACATAATTTTAGGCTTGTTTAAACATGCTTATTCTACTTTCAAGGAAAATCCCAATGGAATAAGACAGATTTGTTTTAATGTATAATGTAAGCCTAAAATTATGTTGAAAAAGTCCTGGGCTATTAACTACATCATCATAATTCGACTCTGGTCCACTATTAATTGTAAACTTTATAATTGACTGATTAACTGATGCATAAACTAATCCAAAATGTATTTGTTTTGTCTTAGGGAACTTGACAAAGCACATGAAGTCCAAGGGTCACAGTAAGAGGTGTTTAGAGATGGGGGTCCCCGAAGGGCCACTCGATGACCTGGACGCAGATGACTCTGGTGAGAAATCATGTTATTATTATTATCATCATGGGGCATTATTAAGGCTACTGACCTTAATCAACCTGTAAAGACTGAGGCAGACACAAAAGAAAGGTATTAGTAGGCATTGCGATGAAGGGCGTTCCAATTAGATGATGTTTAAGAGATGTCTCCCCCTGTGGCCTTGACCCCAGAGGTGATCAAGGTGAGGCTGAGGTCAGTGAAGGGACGATGAGAAGATACAGGGCTGAGGGGGAGTAGTACTAGTTAGTTTATTCAGACACACACAGACAAATAAATAAAACATTGTCACAGTCACATACATAGAATTTGTTCATTGTGACTGAAAAGCATAGGCTGAAGCTAAGCTTATTTATGCCTGCCTAATTCCACATATAAAGAATAATATACAGTATACAATACAGAAGAAATACATTTGTTTTTATATTCTTACGGTTACCTCTGGATTTATATTTGTATATATAATAATCATTAGTAGTCCTTTTTTATCATGATCATAGGTGTTATTTTTAATCATCAACATATCATTATTACTATTTTGTTTTCTTATTACATAATTCATATTATGTTGTAGACAAAGTTTATACTATATTCTTAAATGTTCAGTTCAGTTGTCATAGTAATAGTTATACTATTGCTCTATATTTTTCTAGAATTTTTTATTTATACATTTTCTTAAATACTTTGATTGATGTGCAGCTTTTTAATTCATTGTCCAAACAATTCCATAAATTAACCCCTGTAACTGAGATGCACATAGATTTTTTTGTAGTTCTTGCCATAATTTTTTGGAAGATGCCAGTTCCCCTCAGATTATAGCGACTCTCTCTAGGTCTAAACAGCTCCTGGATAGTTTTAATGTTTTTAGTTTAATAAAGAGTGGGTTAGTGGATGCATAATATTCTGCCTGATTGACAATCCTAATCGCTTTCTTTTGAAGTAAAAATAGAGGATTCATGTTGGATTTATAATTGTTCCCCCATATTTCCACACAATAATTAAGGTATGGAAGGAAAAGAGAAGAATATAATATAAACAGTGGTTTTTGGTTTTAAAAAGTTTTCATTTTACAAATTATAGCAATAGTTTTTGATATTTTTGTTTTTACATTATTTATATGTAATTTCTAGCTTATTTTACTATCGATGGTGATACCTAAAAATTTAGTTTCATACACTTCTTTCTATTTCTATATCATTAATTTTAATTTTAATTTGTGTAGAAATTTGTCTATTCCCAAAGAGTATATATTTGGTTTTACTTAAGTTAAGTGATAGTTTGTTAATATCAAACCATTTCTTTATTATTTTGAGCTCATTTTCCACTGTATCCAGAAGTTGATCTAAGTCTCTTCCTGAGCAGTACAGACTGGTATCATCTGCAAACAAAATACACTTTAGGTTTTTCAATATGTCACATACATCATTTATATACATAATGAACAATTTTGGTCCCAAAATGGAACCTTGTGGAAATCCATGTGTAATCGTCTTTTTATCTGAATCAAAATTGTTCATATGCACATACTGATGTCGGTTACTAAGAAAACCAGGCGAGTGCAGTGCCTCTGACACCATACCTTTCCATTTTTTTCAAGAGTATTTCTATTTCTATATTTCTATATATTTCTTGGTCAATGGTGTCAAAGGCCTTGCTTAAGTCTATGAAAACTCCAACTGTGTATTGTTTATTGTCTGTTGCTGTTACTATCTCTTCAACTAGTTCCATGACTGCCATCGAAGTGTTCCTGTTTGATCGAAACCCATACTGATGGTTACTTAATTAATTATTTTTCTTAATAAAGCTATCAAGCCTTACTGCAAACAGTTTTTCTAATATTTTTGAAATTTGCGAGAATAATGAGAGGGGGTCCTGGCGAGGTGGTGGGGCGCAGCAGGAACTGAAGAATGCATCCGTGATACGGGTTTAAATAGGGCAGACTGGGTGCTGGTTGGATGAAGAGGAGGTGTGATGAGCAGTAGTGAGAAGTAAAGGAGTGAAATGATGAAGGAAACTTTAGAGAAGTGGTGAGTAGATGGGAGCGGACTTAGGTCTTTCAGGCTGAATTTATGCTAGCTCCATTACTACCATAATCACACTTTCTCTTTGGTAGCACCAGTTAAGCAGGAATCCCATTCATTACAGTGGTGAATTTGAGAAAATGTTTTGCCACTAAAATCTGTTATGCGGCCTGGCCAAAAAAGTAGCCACAGAAAAAAAAGGTCACACGCTAATATTTGGTTGGAGGGCTTTTAGCTTTGATTACGGCACGCATTCGTTGTGGCATTGTTTCGATAAGCTTCTGCAATGTCACAAGATTTCTTTCTATCCAGTGCCACATACATTTTTCACCAAGATCTTGCATTGGTGATGGTAGAGTCTGACCGCTGCACAAAGCCTTCTCCAGCACATCCCAAAGATTCTCAGTGGGGTTAAGGCCTGGACTCTGTGGTGGACAATCCATGTGTGAAAATGATGTCTCATGCTCCCTGAACCACTCTTTCACAATTTGAGCCCGATGAATCCTGGTATTGTCATCTTGGAATATGCCCGTGCCATCAGGGAAGAAAAAATCCACTGATGGAATAACCTGGTCATTCAGTATATTCAGTATATACTCATTCTTTGAGCACATAACCTGAACCTAGACCTGACCAACTGGAGGAGGCTCGTACTGATTTGCTTAGGTAAATCCAGGTGGTGACTTTTTTTGGCCAGGCAGTGTATAAAGTAGGTTGATTTGTGTCAAATGTTCTATATGACCACAAGTCAACAATGCAGCATTTTTCTTGGAGGGCGTAAAACAGCTGCGTGGTCCATAGAACTATAAAACTCTTTTGCTGTCAAGATTGGCAGGTCCATAAAAAATAATACAACCCCAGCCATAACTGTGCTGGGGCAGACTGACAGAAAGTGGCTGCCCATCTCTGACCTCTATCAAACGTAGTGTTAAACAAAATATTAACACTGGCAACAAGGGAGAAGCTTCTTGCCCATGGATACAACAGTTGTATGTAATGCTAGTAGCCAGGATTGAGACACACTATTGCAGTAATTGGTGAATGAATGTAGGCTAGGTATTTTCAAGGTATTTCTATTTTAGTGCTACCTGACCTTAATGATACAGTATGTAACTTTATGGAGGTGGCTTATTACCTGCATGAGCCCATAGAAATACTTCAGAGCCTTCTCCATAGACATAGAAGAATTTATGCCATACTATGGAATATTATAGCTAGAGGATCAAAAAGAAGAACACTTCCATGGAAACAAACAGGAAGAGACCCTCCTCCAGGCCAAATAAAAGTCTGGTTTGCAGAGATGCAAGTCCACTCACAGTAATGATGGATGTATTTTCAGTGCAATAAATATATCCAAACTGAAAAAATGTTTTTATTTTAGCCTGTTTTTGTCTTAAAGTGACAAACTTTACTTGACTTTAAATACAGTTTTCAGTGGATTGCTGTCTAAACTGGTGCACACCATTTGTCAAGTTTAAACCAACTAAACAAACGGCAGTCAGGTCTGTGCTGTGGCGTCAAGAGGGATTTTTGTGTAACTCTTCTCTCTGTAACTCATTCATCATTAATTTCCATGTCACATTTTCACGTAAATTTTCCCTAATCCCCAAGTCTTTTCCGTGTTTGTCAGAATTTCTTCTCGAGGTTTTCCTCCCAGTGTGAAAGCCCTGACCTCCCTCCTCTTTTCCTTTTTTGTGTTTGTTTTTTTCTAAATTTAGCCTCTGCAGTTTCCTCGGTGCGCTGCTGTTAGCCGCCCACGCTAGCTGCAGAGTTGGCGCTGAAGAGTTAGCATTAGTGCTGCATTTAGAAAGTCCACTTAGAGCCGTGAACATGGCAACACATCCACAGCCTGTTTAGAGGAGGGTCTGAAAGAAATGTGAGAAATATACAAACACCATGTTAACCTGGTGGATTGGAGGAATAAGGGGATGGAGGTTTTTAATGGCCACAGAATGTAAAGATTGATATTTTTGAAGTTAGATTGACAGTCAATTATTTTCTGATTAGTCAATCAGTCAAAATATTATTTCACATATGCATTTTTTACACGCTTATAATACAATTAAAGCCCCAGTATGTAACTTTTTAGCCAAATCATAGACTAAAATAATAGCATGTTGTTTTGTTTTTTGTTTTCATTTTTGTTCTGTTTATTCCAGAGAAAAATATGTGTCCTTACTTTGCGTGTGCTTGTATCTTCATAAAGCTGACACTTATTTGGCTTGCTTTCTTCCAGTTTTCCATGGGAATGTGGCATAAAAACTCTCTCTCTCTCATTCTGTTTCTCTCTCTGTGTCTCTCTCCCTTTCTTTCTTTCTCTCTCTCTATTTATGTCTCCCTCACTCTGTCTCTCTCTTTGTGTGTGTTTGTCTCTCTTTCTCTCTGTGTGTGTCTGTCAGTCTCTCTGTCTGTCTCTCTCTCTCTGTGTCTCTTTCACTCTCTCTCTCTCTCTCTCTCTCTCTCTCTCTCTCTCTCTCTCTCTCTCTCTCTGTCAACACATCCAAATGCGTTAACAAAGGACTGAAATATGTAGTGACATACTAATTCAACAACTAAAACCACATCTACAGGGTGAGCGGTTTTGTTGCAGTATACGACAGGAGATTTTGTTATTTATGGAAGAAATCATGGTACTTGCAGTATTAGTAATTTGCTAATGTGTTCATTTAAATGATGATTTTTATTTAATTTGGATTAATTAATTGCAGCGCTACTTGCCTTGACATGTGTATGACATATTTGTGTAGTGTAGCAGTTGCTTGAGTTTTTGTAAAGTTTATTGATATTTTGCAGTGTTATCACCACTACCATCGTGATACAATGCACACATTCACAAGATGGTCTGAAAAATAAAGAACAAATACAAAATGTATTTAAACAGCACATTTTCAGGAGCCTGTGATCATTCTGGTCAAAGCTCAGTTTAAAGTCAGACAGAGCAGAGCCTTCAGTTAGCATTGCGCCCCCGGGAATGTTGGTGACATCAGCTGCAAAGTATCAATAATGTCCCAGTCCACTCCCACACCCCTGACCCTTTGTATGTGTGTCTGAATAATCTGATGCCGTAACATTCTCTCTGTTTTCTGTTTGTCCTACAGGAGACCGAAGCCACGTGAGCAGTGTCGACCGCCCCGACTCAGACGGGGATGATTCGGATGAAGACGATGAAAATGAAGAAGAGGAGGAGGACAGTCAGGCTGAATCTGGACTGTCCACCAACCCGTCTGTGTCTGCCAGCCCTCAGCACTTCCCCTGCAAAGAGTCAGATGCCCCACCAAGTGCCCTGCTCGCTCAAATGTCCATCAGCTCCGTATTACCTCTGTGCCAACCACAGCAGCTCACCGAATCCAGCATTTCAGACTCAGATTTGGTCCCCATGTTAAGCCCAAAGCAGCTAACGGGTAGTGGAGGTGTTAGCGGTGATGTTAGCGCAGCACTGGGAGTCACAGATGTGCAGAAGTTGCCCTCAGCAGCAATAGTGCCCCCTTCAGGAGTGGCAGAGGTATCAGATATAGAGTCAGTTCATATGATGAGTCCTGTGTCACCCTGCAGACAGATGTCCATAGACTTCCCAGACTTCGAAGGTCCACTAAGTCCCCCAGCCCCCGGAAACCTGGCTAAAACTGGACAGGTACACAATGTTATAACTAAAATATTCAAATTATGAATGCTTTTTGAGTCTCTTGATGGTCTAATATTTGTGCAAGATGGGGCTGTGCGATATTGATCAATCACTGTTTAAAAACTATTAAATATGGCTTTTCAAAATTTGAAGAATTTTACATAATTGTCAAATTCATCACTCCAATCATGCATATTACAACATTGTTAATTCCAAGATTGTAATACAGTGGTCCCTAGTTTATCACGGGGGTTACGTTCCAAAAATAACCCACAATAGGCGAAATCCACGAAGTAGGTCAGCTTTATTTTTTTTACAGTTATTATATATGTTTTAAGGCTGTAAAAACCCTCACCACACACTTTATATACTTTTCTCAGACAGGCATTAACATTTTCTCACATGTGTAATTAATTAAAAGTGACTCATGTGTATTTCAAAGTTCCTCTGACCGTGGCTCTTCGTCCTGGCGCTGCTCCACTGTAGTGTTGATCTAACATTTATGTAAATTTGGCTGAACACCTGTGCGGGTTGAGGCCTGGTTTTGTGTTGTCCATTGCTGTTACTTGTGTATTATTATTGAAGAGAAAATAACTTCCACTGAACTCCAATGTAAAAAGAGAGTTACAAAATTTTAATTCACAGCTTTGCAAAATCCTTTTTTATAGAAGTAATCAAACCAAGTCATTCTCAAAAATAAAAAAATACTACGGGAAGAAAACCATTTGGTTCCATTTTGGCTTTGTGCGCTGCCCCAACTCAGCACGTTTCCCAAGCGTGTGCTCTTTTCCTCGCGTGGCCTCATTTCCAGGCACTCCTCCCACACATTGGTATCGATATGTGGATGACAACTGGACTAAAATCAAAATTCAAGATCTGGAGCCTTTTATTGTACATATCAATGCGGTGGATCCAAACATCAAGTTCACACGGGAAGAAGCCAAAGAGAACAAACTGGCCTTCATAGATTGTGCAGTTACAATAGGAGAGGACCGGCGACTCCAGGTAGAAGTCTTCAGGAAGCCCCCTCACACTAACCAATACCTCCTGTTTGATTCACACCATCCACTGCAAGTTATCCGTACTCTACAACACAGAGCTCAAGTGGGGCCCACAAACACAGAGGGAAAAGTGAAGGAGGAACTACACATGGAGAAAGCCCTGTCTGCTTGTGGATATCCAAAATGGGCCTTCAATCGATCTAAAGGGGCTAAAAAACAGGACGACAGGGAATCTGAACCCAGAAGGAAAGGTGTTGCCATTCCTTACACAGCGGGTGTGTCGGAAACACTTCAGAGCATTTTCAGACAGTATGAGATTGATGTCTTCTTCAAACCCACTAACACTTTAAGACAAAAACTGGTTCACCCTAAGGACAAAACCCCAAACCATAAACAAAGTAATGTAGTCTACTCCATTTGGTGTAGTGAAGAGTGCAGTGAGTGTTACATTGGAGAAACTAAACAGCTACTCCATAAGAGAATGTACCAACACCAGAGTGAGAGTTCCTCTGGACCCCAGTCTGCTGTAGATCTCCATTTCACTAACCACTCCTTTGAAGATAGTGAAGTTCAGATCTTAGCCAGAGAAAATTAATGGTTTAAGAGGGGAGTTAAAGAAGCTATTTTTGTTAAGAAAGAGAATCCTTTCTTAAACAGGTATGGGGGGCCTGAGACATAATCTTTCCCCCATCTATAACTCCATCCTCAGACCCAGAACAATGAGAACAATAGCAGGGTCGTTAAGGGCTGAATAGTGTAGTCTCAGCTGAAACTGGAAACAATAGCTGTTTACAGTTTCAGTGTAGTCAGCCCCTCCCCTTGATAGATATAAGGCAGTGGCCACCAGCATTCTGACCAGAACTGAAGAAGCGGCTTGGATGAACAACAAAACGTCTTAATGCTTACAATGATTTGTTCAGATGACAGATGTAACTTTGTATTTTGCTATGGATCAGACCTGGACGACTGAGGGTTTACACAGTAAACAGTGACAGTAACATATTCATGTAGAACTTAAATAATAACAGTTCTAATTTTAACATCAGCATTGATGCAATAAAATAAGTGTAGCTTAAGTATATAAATCAAATATTAAATCTTCAATATGAAATTATTCATGTAAACATAAATGAATTTAGTTTTGATTAAAATTTGATTAATTGCACGACCCTTATGCAATCTTAAAGAGATATATCCCTGTACATGTCTTGGTTGAGGACCGTCTTGTCACATAAAAGCAAATTACTAACAAAAAAACTAAACGAAACACAAATGGCACAGAAACCTTATTTTCTTGTTTGGAATGTAGTTTTTATTTGGTTACAGTTGAGGTATTCTTTATTGTCCCTGTGGGGAAATTTCTCAGTATATACACAATTTCAATGTTATCTTGTATGTAGACAGTCTATCATCCCCCTCTATTAGGGTGTACTATAGTTTAATTTATTTAAGGAAATCACTTTTTAAACCACAAGCAATAATAATATTTCCTGTTCCCTTCTCTCCACAGGACTCTCCATCACCCTCTTCTGTCAAGGCGTCAGAGCTGTCTCTCCCGGTTGACCGCGGGACTCAGACTTCCATCTTCCCCTGTCACACTCCTCTCCTCTTCCCCCAAAACCCTGCGCCTGCTCCTCCCTCTGCTCTGCCCATGAATGGAGAGACCCACCTCTTCAGCCACCTGCCCCTCCACTCCCAACAACCCCCACGTTCCAGCTACAACATGCTGCCAGTAGGGGGCATCCAACTGGTTCCCGCTGGGTTAGCCGCTTATTCCACATTCGTGCCAATCCAAGCCGGGCAAGTTCAGCTTACCATACCTGCTGTTGGGGTCATTCATCGTAATACAAGTCTGCTACCAGCTCCAAAAATGTCTCCGCAAGCAGGGGAGGAAATCCAGAGTAATCCTGTTTTGGTGCAAGACCCGAGTAGCGTAGTTCCTTGCTTCCCTGTAGCACAAACGCTACAACCGCTCAACTTAGAGACGCTAAACATCATGGGAATTGCTAATACCGGGCTAGCGTCAACGCAGCTACTTCAACAACAAGGCTTGACACTAAATGCAACGCTAGGTTTGCAAGTGTTAGCGGCTAGCCCAACATCACAAAGTAGCACACAAGTACCAGGGTTGCAAATAGTTAATATAGCGTTACCAGCGATTATACCATCAGTTAGTCCAATCCCAGTGCTGAGTCCACTTACAGCGGGAATGGACAGGCAAGAAAGCCCAGAACCGCAACACGAAGGTGGGCAAAGTCCAGGGAAGATGCCAGTATCGCCTGCTCCGGTGGTGGCTAGCAGTCCTCCAGTGTTAAGCGCTATCCCTGCAAATACTAGCAGCAATTCAAAATCAGCAAATGCAGTTAAACAGGAAGTAAGCGCATCCATAGAGCAAAAATTATCATCAGTCCTTGAAAACCAGATTACAAAACCGACAAAAACATGGCAGAAGTCGATGGAGGATTACAACGAAGCTTCCAGCGATGATGAGGATCGACTGGTTATTGCCACCTAAACAAAGACATTACATTTTTGTAATTTTTATCACTCTTAACACGTTTATAAACACATATTCAGGGGTTTGTGTGTTTGCAAAACGCTGTCAAAAAGCACAGATGCTGACATTCGTAACAACAGTGCAATCTTATCACTTATTATTATGACCAATCATTTTTGCTTTTTGTCACTTTTTGTTTTTTTTTCTTTTTGTAAATGTTGTATAGACAACTGTGCCTTTATGGAGTAACTTGTAGATATTTTCTTTACGTAGTGGCTTATGGATTTTGAGAAGTTTTTTTGTTTTTTTGTTTTTTTTCGTAAATTGGATGGATTGTTATAAGTAATTGTACATTTTTCTGGATGAGAGCAGTGTCTGTACAGATGTGATGCTATATATTTATTCTGCTCCTCCGAGTGGTGTTTCAGTCCATAGGATCATGTGCATTATGATGGTAGCTCTACATGGTTGTATCAATATTCTTAAATGTATCAGTAAATATTTGGTAATAAAATACAAGTGATGTCACAGACTTTGTCTCAAATTGACTGTTTTTGAAAACATTTTCATACTATTATATAATGTGATAAAGGTACAGTATATAATTTATCTGGTGGAGGGAATATTTAATCGTGTGGCTTTAAACTCTATTGAGACAAGTAGGTGACACGACAAGGCCAAGGTACATTCAGGTGTGTGGAGAGGCCGCTATGCTAATAGTGAGAATGCTTGTTTCCCAAGTCATTTTTGAACAATAAAAACGCATTTAAATGAATAAATCTAAAATTGAGAAGTTAAACGCATACTCAGGAACATGCCATGCAAAGCAATAGCATCTCCATGTAGACAAGAAAGTGGCGGGATGTGGTGGTTGATTGGGATCTTGTTTATATGATGTAGTATTTACATAGTTCACTGTAAAATTACCATAATTGCTATACAGTGGTTCCTCATTTATCGTGGGGGTTACGTTCATAAAATAACCCACAATAGGCGAAATCTGCTAAGTACGGTAGTCAGCTTAATTTTTATACAATTATCATATATGTTTTAAGTCTGTAAAACCCCTCACCACACACTTTATACACTTTTCTCAGACAGGCATTAACATTTTCTTACATTCCTTTCTTGTTTAAATGCTCTCAAAGTTCAAACCTTCATAGGTGCCTTTGTCGGTGCAGAACATTTCATCGACATTGTGGGTTTTGTCGGGGAGAAAACTTGCAAGCATACAGCACTTCAGAGTCACACAATGATCCAACATTTATGTAAATTTGGCTGAAAGCATTCAGTACTGTACAGGAGACAAGGCACAAAGGAGACTGATTGACAATGGTCTACAGTCCCTTAGCCAATCAGGATGCAGAACACAATGCATGTTCATACACTGAAAAAAGCATGTAGAATTGCACACAAAAAATAAATAAAGAAACAACGAGGCCGCGAAAGGTGAACAGCAATATAGCGAGAGACCACTGTATAGCAATTAACGATTCCCAACTACATACCCAATGGCTATGGCTAATTAAATGGTCAACAATTCTCAAAATGTCACCTTAAAAGGTCCTATATCACACAAAATGGACTTGGACTCTTAACATTATAACACACATCAGAAAATAGTGTAACTTAGGCCCTATAAACAATGAGCTGAAAACCCATGAATGCATTCCATGTAGCACTTCTTTGATGCTGGAAATCCTTTGCAGGTTGGTCAGCTTCTTATAGCTATAGCTGCCCCAGGGCCACCACCAACAGTCACACACACAGATTTAACAGGCAACAAACAGATGATGGTACATCTGTCAATAGAAAAAAATCAAAAGGAGTAAAGACGAAAGTTTCAAACATGACATTTTAAAACAGTTTGTAAAATAAGTAAGAAAGTAAGATACAGAAAAATACTTGTGGTGGAAGCAACAGCAGAAGAAAACCATGACTGGACAAAATGATCGATACGTAACACTCAAGCTACATTTAAAATGTCTATGTAAAGAAAAGCTATTTTTAGATTTGCCCAGGCTCAGTGCTGTATCATTTTTATAACTGTTTTGTATTATGTTCCTCATTTACTAACACAGTAAGTAGCAGTAGCAGTAGCAGTAGTAGTAGCAGCAGCAGTAGCAGCAGCAGTAGTAGTTGTAGTAGTAGTAATAGTAGTAGTAGCAGTAGCAGTAGCAGAAGCAGAAGTAATTAAGTAATTGTTGTAGTAGTGCTAGTCCTAAGTATTTTTAGTAGTATTTATGAAGAATAGTGGTAATTGTGTAGCTGCCTTCTGAAAAATGGTTATTTATTTATTTATTTTTTAGAGATATAGAAAATCTTTGGTCACTCAATTGTAATGGCTAAAAAACAAAATTATCCTAGCATGCTGACAACTTGAAATAAAATTATTTCTAACATACAATGCAAGAGTTTGATCCCTATAGCAGGAATTTCCATTAAGTGAAAATAAATACAATCATTAAATCATTCAAATAGTATTCACAGATGAGTAAACCGAGTCTGTCCTGCTGTTTATATTCCACGTTTGGAGATTTCCGTCCCTCACACATCCACGGGGCACGAACTCAGGACTCATACAGCATCCACGAGACACGAACCACAGCGCCGCTCTTAGGACATGGTTGGAACTGCAGCGGGAATGACAGCCAAGGAGGCAGAGACACCTGCTGGTCACTGTCAAACAGTGCAATTAAATGGGGGCCAACGTGGGATACTGTTTTAACAGTTTATATTAATCTAACTATATACAATGTTTGAATTTGTACTTATTTATTTGCTTGTTTATTTTGGGGGTAACTGCATAATGGAAAGTGCAAAGTGATTTCACTGGTGAAATCTTAAAGGGCTCATATTACGTTTCATCATCAAAAACATACAAACCCTCCTTGTGATGTCATGTGGTAATACAGGAAGTGCTCCACTGTGTTTTTAAACTCCATACACCTTCACTCATCTGAATAATTTCAACTCTAGATCTGCCAATCTCTACAAACAAAACAAACAGGAGCTGTTAACTTGAAAACTACAGCTCTGCAACTAATGCTCTGTTCCACCTTGTGATGTCATGAGACATCACAAGGTGGAACAGAGCATTTTGAGCTATGGAGATGTAGACAGACATAAAATGAGTGAAATAAAGTGTTACTCAAACATGTGTGAATGGAACAAAACACAACTCCAGGTCTATTTTTTGAATAGTTTTATGTTAAATCTTTAAGATTAACATTAATCCTATCTTATCTTATGTTATCTTATCTTCAGAAGAATTCCTATACATTTGAGTACAGGGTATTAGAGTATGGCCCAAAGTATGAACAAAAGTGCAGTCTGTGAAGTCTAAGTGAAAACCCACAACTCCACATTTCAGAATTCATATCAAATATATGGGTTCAATCCGAAAGCATCAATATTAAAACAAAAAAAAATCTGTTAATAATAAATTACACATATGGACTTTCCACATAATGAGTAAGACAAATCAAATGGGCTTGTATAGTTTGTTACTGCAAGGGAGGCTTTGGCTCATTTTTTCCCCCTATAGTCTTTGGTAGGGTTGTTAAAAGGATCAAAGATCAGACACTAATCGATACTAAAACTGGTATCAAACATAGAAGATAGATACTCATTTGAGCAGGTATAAATCCTTAAAAAGTCCCATCACTGGACAGTAATGAACCTTTCCTCAATATTTATAATGATGTCTCTCTGTATGTTTCACAAGTTTCACAAGACACATAGACTAGTATACACCCATGGACCACAATGAAACTACTGGACACTGAGGAATTACACAGATGTAACACGCAGGGGAATAGAAGTATCATTTAATGTTGAAAATCGCATTGTGTCCTCTAAATAAAGAGTTGTATTGAAATCGGTAGTGAGTAGCAAGTTTATTCCGTAGTAAGCAAGGCAAGGCAAGTTTGTTTGTATGGCACAATTCGTCCACAAAGTAATTCAAAGGGTTTTACAGAATAAGAATAATCATCATAAAATTTAGATGAGAGTGCGGAAGAGTGCAGAATAAAAACATTCAGTCATATGCACAGCTAAACAAAACTGTTTTGAGCCTGGGTTTAAACATTGTCAAAATAGAAGCCTGTCTCACATCTTCAGGAAGACTGTCCCAGGTTTTAGCTTCATAAAACTGAAACACTCATTCTCTATGTTTAGTCCTGACTCTGGGCACCAGCAGGAGGCCGGTCCCTAAAGTCCTCATAGTGTGAGATGGTTCATATGGCACTAACATGTCAGAGATGTACTTCGATGCTGGTCCATGGAGAGACTTGTACACAAGCAGAGCTGCTTTAAAGTCTATTCTCTGAACCACAGGAGCCAGTGCAGAGACCTGAGCACAGGACGCATGTGTGAAGTACTTCCTGGTTCTAGTCAGGACTCAAGCAGCAGTTTTCTGGATGTACTGCAGCCGTCTTAATGCTCATTTGGAGAGGCCAGTGATTAGGCCGTTTGAGTAGTCAAACCTACTGGAGATAAATGCATGGATAAGTCTCTCCTAGTCTTGTTTTGACAATATACCTTTGATTTTTGCAATATTTTTAGATAGTAAAAAGCAGCAGATATTATTGAATTGATGTGGCTGTTAAAGTTCAAATCTGAGTCCTTTATTACCCCTACATTTCTAGTCTTTGAATGATTTAGAGAGAGAGAGAGAGAGAGATATTGGAGGTGACTGCTGACACGTTTCTCTATGTTTCTATGGGCCAAAGACTATGACTTCAGTCTTGTCTGAGTTTAGCTGGAGAAAGTTGTTTTGCATCCACACACTGATCTGTTAGATGCAGAGGCAAATATTCACCTGCTGTCAGTGAGACATAGATCTGAGTAGTTGTGGTAGGACACATTATTGCTGTGTATTAACTGGCAGCATGTAGAGATTGAACAACACCCCACAGGTCAAGGTCATTTTATCTGAGACACATTTTCCAATTTAGAAGAAGAAGAAGAAGAAGAAGAAGAAGAAGAAGAAGAAGAAGAAGAAGAAGAAGAAGCAGAAATAGCAACAGGTGTCGTGAGAATGAGAATGTATATGCGACAGAATTACAGATAAAGGTGTTTACTTTTGCAGGAATGCTAGGTGTAGTTTGGACTATTCTTAGACACAGCTGCACAGCACAAGGTGTTCACCAACAACTGTGAGACATACATTCTACAAAACAACTGTGAGACATACAAAAATAAGCTTAAGGTTATGGAGGTTTACACTTTAAACTATGTCTAATGCATTTGACCTGAATGCACATCACTGAGCTTGTTCACAGTACAATCCCTGCTTTTGACCATTGCATATTATTGCTGTGTCCTTGGGCAAAACACTCCCCTCAATTTGGGTATGTATCTATGATTTGTTTGAGTGATTAGTAACAGAATTCTGCTCAGCCATCTTAGGGTAAAGTAGTTTATTATTGGTGGTTTTCAGACATCATCACGTTTCTTGAACGTGATGATGCCATACTCCCAGATGGGACAGAAGTCAGTTTTCTCTATTGATACTTTGCAGATGATGTTATTAACATTACCTTGGGATGTGATGCTAAATGGAGGCACTGCTCTGTCTGAACCTTTTTTACTCAAGCTAGACTTTAATCTGAGCTTTGTTTTAACACAATCTGACAACAAAGAACTGATTTAGCTGGAACTACAACAGGTGAGCTGATTTGTGCAGTCCCTCTGAAATAACTTTACAGCCACAAGCTAGCTAGCATTAGCCAACAGTTGTTCAATGAGTTTTCAGACAATGTTAAAACTTTTTTGCCATTGTTTGCTGATGTGTGCATTGTGTCTCAGTGGAAACTACTGAACATTCCACCATAGACATACATGTAGATCACCCACAGCATGATGTAACTGCAAAATATCAGTAAATTACATTGTACTTTACCATGAAATATCCAAAACGTAAATTTGCAAATGCTCTCTAGACCAGGGGTGGGAAAACTTTTTGATACATGGCCACAATGGGTTCTAAAATTTGACAGAGGGGCTGGGCCAGGAAGGATGGATAGATGTGTTTTAGAGTAGGCGTGTCAAAGACATTTTCACCCAGGGCCACATCAGCAAAATGGCTGCTTTCAAAGGGCCAGACATAAAATACATAACTAATTTTTAATCTTGTTAATTAACTGTTTCTGTATTTATTGCTTATTCAAGTTACAAATAGTCCATATGCATTTGCCTAGATGTAAAAATATGGCTGTGTAACTGCATATCTCCTGGGAAAAATTACATTTTAAGTCCATCATATCTTTTAATTTACCCTGTTGAGGGCCACAGAAAATTATGTGGAGGGCCACATTAGGCCCACGGGCCTTGAGTTTGACACATGTGTTTTAGGCCTGTAACATCTAGTAAGGCATGAATATGCAAGGCTCATTCAGTTTTATCAAGTGTCAAAAGTTCAACAACTTGTTGAAAAGATAAATTGAACAAGGTTTACCCTTACCTATTTTAAACATGTGTGAATGAAACAAAACCCAACTTCAGGTTTGTTTTTGAGGAGGGAATAGCATTAGAACTTGGCTTAAAGCTCACAAGAGTCAGTTTTGTAAATGTCATGATCCGCACTGTCCACTCCTGGTTTTCCTCCTGTCCTGCTCCTTCCCTCCCTCACCTGCCAGATCTGGGCTGGGCTCCTGGCTCCTCCCACGCACACCTGCAGCCCATCAGTGCAATCAACTCACCTGCTGTGCATAAAAGGAGCTGGGAGAAGGGACTCAGCGCGGGATCATTGTCGTGTTCACTTCATCCTGTCGTGTCTCTGCATTCCTGTCTGTTCCTGCGTTCCTGCGTTCCTGCGTTCCCGTGTTCCCGTGTTCCCGTGTTCCGGCCCTGGACGTCTCCTGCCTGCTCTGCCCTACGCCCGTCTGGTCTGCCTGTCGTCCTTCATGTCCCCGGTCTCTGTGTTTCCTGTGTTCCTGCTCACCTGCTCACCTCCGGATCACCCGCTGTTTGTACTTGTCCTATTCTACAATAAACACTGTAAATCTGCCCCGAGTCTGCATCCCTTGGTCCGCTACACACACCCGTTACGACAGTAAAATACAGAACCTTTCAGTACATTTTTTTAGGTATCTGTTCTTTACTTTAATAAATGTTACAGTAGCCTTGCTTTGCTGCATTTGAGAACAGCGGGCCGGATCAATAAACCTTTTAGGCTTATTAATCGGCCCACCGAACGTGAGTAACGTTCAGTAACACTTTATTATTAGTCATAGCCAAAGCTCAAAATGAGTATTGTATCAGTAGAGATAGGCAATTCCAGGGCTGAAATTATCCAAATAATTCTAGTGAAGGAGTTTAAAAACAGTGTATTACCACATGACATCACAAGATGGAACAGAGTGTTTTCCATTTGAGAGAGCTCAGCCTAAATATGCAGGATTTGTGTGTTAAACATGTGAAAAAACCTCCAGGAAACATTATAACATAGATCATAAAATAGAGTAATATGAACCCTTGACATACAGAATCTTTAACTCTTTACTTTGTTTGCAGAAAATTTATGACACTTGATCCAAGAATCGTGTTAAATACATAGATTTTCTTCGGCATTACCCCCGTCCCAATTCAGCAAATATAACTGTAATATGCATGTTGTCAGTCACGCAGCCGGAAAACTGCCACCGGCCAGAGGAACAAGAACACACGAAAATATTGAGAGAAAGAAAGAGATGGAGAGAAAGAGAGAGGGAGTGGAGGAGAGGGGAGGGACCTGTGTATAAAACCAGGAGCGCACGTGTGGAGACACAAACTGAACCAAGACTCGCTCTAGACACTTTTACGCACGACAAGACGCACGGCTGGAGGTGCGCACGGATCTGAGGATTATAATTTAACCATCGCTTGTGGATTATACAGGACTTCTGGACTCTTGTACTAAAATGGATTTGTACCTTTTGCTCTTCGCGCTGTTTGGGACGTTCTCTTTCATTTTGAGCGCAGGTGCGTAGCGCGTATTTTTACGAAAATAACATTTTTATGCTTCGCATCGCAATTCACTTTTGCTTGCTCATAAATCCTTGAAGCATTTGTGTATGTGTTTAGTCCATATTTTTACACCAATCCTAATCTTTGTATAGTATTTCTGTATTGGTATAGCATTTTTCTTACCAATGTTACAAAGTGATTCATAATGCAATTAAAACCTCAGTCGAGACCCCACATATTGAAGAAAAAGATGAAAAAAGACTAAAGAGTAAAAACGGATCATGATTCAATAGCTAATTGAAAACCTCTTAAAAATAAACGTGCTTTAGTTTCTTAAAGTGCCAAGGTAATAAACGTCTGACATCAGCAAGCAGAGAGTTCCAGAGAATTATATCATACCATTATCTGCGTTGCTTACCAAATAAATACCACTTTCATCGTAAAAGGTTCCTTTTGAGTTTAATAGTTAATTCAAATTGCTCCACATTTGAGTTCGTTACGTATCTCATGATGCCTTCACACTTGTTGCTATTATTTGGTGATAACCTGAGCATGTTTTAGGACTTGGGTTGGCCCTGATCTAGTCCTGGTTTAGGTCTAGTCCAGGTTTAGTTTTGATGTGGTGAATGTGCGCACTTTACCCAAATTGGCACATATTTTGCTTAACTTTGTTACTTGTCACGGCGCACGCTTATCTGCTTATTTGGGATCTGGTTAAGCCCCGCGATGTGACTGTTGTGATTTTAGGTACACTCAAAAATACAATGAGTTGAATAAGCCCAATTTTACGCACGCACATATTCACATAACATTATCAGAGCCGTGTTTTGATCGCGCGTTTTGATACTTTCAGGTCTAGCAGCACCCACGGCGCACCCACTCGGCCTCCTCACACCCCACAGCAACAGTGGGCACGTGCGGACCAAGCGCTGCTCGTGCGCCACTTTCCTGGACAAAGAGTGCGTGTACTTCTGCCATTTGGACATCATCTGGGTCAACACGCCCGAGTAAGTCTGCCTTGGGTTTCGGAGTGGTGGAAAATTAAGTTCGGTGTCATAGCGATTAACAGTTTAAATAAAGTATGATTCTTTTGAATAAGTATGACGGAGTATAAGGGTCACTTAAATAAAATAAATTATGCGGGCGCTAGTTGTAGTAGTAATTTTACGAGAATAAAGTCGAAGCCTGAAAAAGTCATAATATTACGAGAAAAAAGCCGTAACATTACGAGAATAAACTCATTCACGCACAGCAGCCTATATTCTCATAAAATTACGTCTTTATTCTCGTAATATTACGACTTTATTCTCGTAGTACTATGACTTTATTCTCATAAAATTACGTCTTTATTCTCGTAATATTACGACTTTATTCTCGTAGTACTATGACTTTATTCTCGTAAAATTACGTCTTTAATGTCGAAATGCTACGACTTTATTCTCGTAGCGCCTGCATAATTTATTTTATTTAACTGACCCTTATACTCCGTCGTAAATAAGAATATTAAGATAAGAAATCCTCGATTTGTTATAAGACATTAGAATGTGGTACGAAGCCAACATGTGTATTAATTATACACCGCACTCACAAACAAGGGCAAGGGTCAACCACCATTTGCAATATGTGGATTTCGTTTAAAAAAAAAACCCAAAAAAAAAAAACCTTAAAAATAAAAATTGTTCATTACAAATAAAAATAAAACAATAATCATTAGAGAACACATGGCAAGTATATCTACATGTCTGTTCAACTGGCTTCATGACTCTGTTTTGGTTACGTAAATATACACATTTTACTTTAAACTGTAATGCATAAAAAGAGCAAGCAAGGCCGGAACCAGAACTCAACCTGGTCTGAACAAGAACTCAACCATACTAAACCAGGTCTAAACCAGTACTAAACCAGATCTAAACCAGTACTAAACCAGGTCTAAACCAAGTCTAAACCAGGTCTAAACCTGTACTAAACCGGGACTAAACCAGGTCTAAACTATGTCTAATTCAGAACTAAAACAGGACTAAACAAGATCTAAATCAGGTCTAAACCACATCTAAACCAGTACAAAATCAGGACAAAACCAGGACTAAACCAGGTGTAAACCAGGTCTAAACCAGGTCAAAAGTAGGTCTAATCCAGGTCTAAACCAGGTCTAAACCAAATATAAACCAGGTTTAAATCAGTACTAAACCAGGTCTACACCAGTACTAAACCAGATATAAACCAGATAAAAACTGGGTCTAAACCAGGTCTAAACCAGGTCTAAACCAGATATAAACCAGATAAAAACTGGGACTAAACCAGGTCTAAACCAGGTCTAAACCAGGACTAAACCAGGTCTAAACCAGGTCTAAATCAGGAATAAACCAGGTCTAAACCAGATCTAAACCAGTTCTAAACTAGGACTAATCCAGGTCTACACCAAGTCTAACCCAGTACTAAACCAGGTATAAACCAGGTCTAAACCAGTTCTAAACAAGGACTAATCCACGTCTACACCAGGTCTAAACCAGGTCTAAACCAGGACTAAACCAGGTTTATACTGGGTCTAAACCAAATCCAAACCAGGACTAATTCTGGTCTACACCAGATCTAAATCAGGAGTAAACCAAATCTAAACCAAGACTAAATTAAGGGAAAACTTTGGGTTAAGATTTATTCAGTTCAATAAGTCTGTCCCATGTAAAGTAAATGCTTCACTCTACCCTCCACAGGAGGGTGGTGTCGTACGGCCTGGGTAATGCTCCTAGGACCAAGCGCTCTGTCCTGGGGTCAGAGAGGAGGACGAGCTCCCGATGCATGTGTCTCAAGAGGGAGGACCAAATCTGTGACAACTTCTGTCAACCTCAAATACAACAACACAGGTACGTACAGTTTGAATACTTCAATTCAAGAGAACTGATATGATGCAACATTAGGCCTATTATGAACATTCAAACAACACATTTGGCAGTCTCTGTTCTACTACTGATAACGAATTATCAAAAATTCATTATCAGTAGTAGAACTTAAATTCTCAGTTCATTAGTTATCTAATACTGTTTCTGATCATAAACAACTGAAATGAATAGCTGAAACAGTATAAAGGGGGTTAGACTTGGGTTATTCCTGGTTTATACCTGATTCTGTCCTGGTTTAGACCTATATTATTAGCTCTGGTTTACGCCCAGTTTACACCTAGTTTAGACCTGGTTTAGACCTAGTTCAGACCTGGTTTAGATCTGGTTAAGACCTTGTTTAGACCTGATTTAGACCTGGTTTTGACCTGGTTTAGACCTGGTTTAGAGCTGGTTTAGATCTGGTTTAGATCTGGTTTAGTCTTGGTTTAGACCTGGTTTAGTCCTGGTTTAGACCTGGTTTAGTCCTGTTTTAGGCCTGGTTTAGACCTGACAAAAACATACAAATAAAAGACAACTGGACAAAATTCATCACGAAATCACCGTACCTTTAAAGACCTACAAATATGCACAAAATCATTTTACTTTTTACTCTAGTAAACATATAGTACAGTACAGTAAGTACATATTTAAACCTTATATATTTTTAAATTACAACATGAAATTAAGATTAAAGAGAAAGTTGTAAAGTGGAATAATAAGGTTGAAATCAGAACTAAAGCAGGTCTAAACCAAGACTAAATTAGGACTAAACCAGGTCTGAACCAGGTCTAAATTAGAATTAAATTGGGACTAAACCAGACCTAAACCAGATCTAAACCACGCCTAAACCAGATCTAAACCAGGTCTAAACCAAGCCTAAAGCAGAACTAAATTAGGACTAAACCAGGTCTATACCAGATCTAAACCAGGTCTCAACCAGGTCTAAACCAGGTCTAAACCAGGTCTAAACAAGTCTAAACCAGAGCTAAACCAGAACTAAACCAAGTCTAAACCAGGTCTAAACCAGGTATAAAGCAGGTCTGAATCAGGAATTAACCAGGTCTCTACCAGGTCTAAACCAAATCCAAACCAGGACTAAATTTGGTCTACTCCAGGTCTAAATCAGGACTAAACCAGATCAAAACCAGGACTAAACCATTTCTAAACTCGGTCTAAATCAGGACTAAATTAGGACAAAACCAGGTCTCAACCAGATCTAAAGAAGGTCTAAATCAGGGCAAAATCAGGACTAAACCAGATCTAAACCAGATCTAATCCAGGTTTAATCCATGTCTAAACCAGATCTAAACCAGGACCAAACCAGGTCTAAGCCAGGTCTAAATCAGAACTAAATTGTTTCTAAACCAGGTCTAAACCAGATCTAAACCAGGTCTAAACCAAGTCTAAAGGTGGTCTAATCCAAGACTAGACTTAGAACTTTAGAACTGGTTTAAACTACGTCTAAACTGGTTCTAAACCAAGACTAAATCTGGTTTACATCAGAATGTAGATCAATTCTGTTTAAATTTTTTTTTCTCCTCTGTTCACTTGTTCACTTATCGTAATTATTTAATTTGATGAGTCATTTTAAATCTCCTAAAACCATTTTTGTGTCTGCCTCAGGGAGAAGTTGGAAAAGATCCCATCTGTCCATTGCCAAGAATGTTCTAGCAGCGAATGTTCTAGCAGCGAATGTTCCAGCGGCGAATGTCAACTAAATTTGCCACTTAACTCTGCTCAGAGGTGAGGACACCTCTCCTTTAGGCCTGATTTGGTCTTGGTTTAGACCGGATAATGTAGTCTTTGTTTAGTTGATGATCAGCCCTAGTCTTGACCTGGTTTGGTTCTGGTTTAGACCGGGCAATGTAGTCTTTGTTTAGTCCCAGTTCAGCCCTAGTTTAGACCTGGTTTGGTCCTGGTTTAGGCCGAGTAATGTAGTCTTTGTTTAGTCCAAGGTCAGCCATAGTTTGGACCTGGTTTGGTCCTTGTTTAGGCCGGGTAACGTTGTATTTGTTTAGTCATACGTCAGCCCCAGTCTAGACCTGGTTTGGTCCTGGTTTAGACTGGGTAATGCAGTCTTTGTTTAGTCCCTGGTCAGCCCTAGTTTAGATCTGGTTTGGTCCTGATTTAGACCAGGTAATGTAGTCTTTGTTTAGTCCCAGGTCAGACCTAGTTTAGACCTGGATTGGTCCTAGTTTAGACTGGGTAATGTAGTCTTTGTTTAGTCGAAGGTCAGCCCTAGTTTGGACCTGGTTTTGTTCATTTAAGGTGGTACTTGTAAAAAATACTGTGGTATCATATTGTTTGAGCAAAGCAAAGTACTTCCTTAAATAATTGCCCAAACAAACTTGCCAGTGACTCCTTGCATAAGTACAGTTTTTGGATCTATGTTAGATCTGTGTTAGCTCTGTGTTAGATCCATTTTAGATCCATGTTAGAACAGTGTTACATCCATGTTAGATCTGTGGTAGAATTTGTTAGATCCATGTTAGATCCACATTTGATCTGTGTTAGATCTGTTTGATCCATGTTAGATCTGTTTTAGATCTGTGTTAGATCCATGTTAGATCCGTGTTAGATGTGTGTTAAATCTGAGTTTGATCCACATTAGATCTGTTTTAGATCTGTGTTAGATCCATGTTAGATCCGTGTTAGATGTGTGTTAAATCTGAGTTTGATCCACATTAGATCTGTTTTAGATCTGTGTTAGATCCATGTTAGATCCATGTTAGATCTGTGTGAGATCTCTGTTAGATCCACATTAGATCCACATTAGATCCACATTTGATATGTGTTAGATCTGTGATAGATCCGTGTTAGCTCCGTGTTATATCTATGTTAGATCCTTTTTAGATCCGTGTTAGATCATTGTTGGATCTGTGTTAGATTTGTGGTTAGATCCATGTTAGATCTATGTTAGATCTGTTTTAGATCCATGTTAGAGCCACATTAGATCTGTGTTAGAATTTGTTAGATACCTCTAAGATCTATGCTAGATCTGTGTTAGATTCATCTTAGATCTGTGTTAAATCCACATTAGATCCTTATTAGATCTGTGTTAGATTTGTGTTGGATCTGTGTTATATCTGTTAGATCCATGTTAGATCTATGTTAGATCCATGTTAGATCCATGTTAGATCCATGTTAGATCTGTGTTAGATCCATGTTAGATCTGTGTTAGATCTGTGTTAGATCCATGTTAGATCTGTGTTAGATCCATGTTAGATCAACATTAGATGTGTGTTAGATCCATGTTAGATCCAGGTTAGATTAACATTAGATGTGTGTTAGATCCATGTTAGATCCATGTTAGGTCTGCTTTTTGATCTGTGTTAGATCTACATTAGATCCGCGTTAGATATGCGTTAGATCCGTGTTAGATATGTGTTAGATCCACGTTAGATATGTGATAGATCCATGTTATATCTGGTTAGATCTGTTTTAGATCCATGTTAGATCCACATTAGATCCATGTTAGAACTATCTTAGATCCGTGTTAGATCTTTGTTAGATCCATGTTAGATCCATGTTGGATCCACATTAGATATCTGTTAGATCTGTCTTAGAACCATGTAAAATTCATGTTAGGTTAGATCCATATTAGATCCACATTAGATCTGTATGTTACAAGCGTGGGAAAGCCGTGGGCAAAAACTCAAAGAATTTCAAATTACTTTGTCGGTCAAAACGTGTGGTGTCATGAAAAGAGAAGGGAATGAAAATTTGAAACAATTCCTGTGTCAGATGCCCTCCCATTTTCTTTTATCACTGTGCGTCAGATGTCCTCCTACCCTTCTATCCCTGTGGTGTTAGATGATCTCACTCCCCGTATCCAGTATGTCACTCATCCTTTATTCATTTGTTCTATCCTCCTGAGTCCCTGTGTGTCAGATGCCCCCCCATCCTCCCGCTGTATGTCCCTGTGTGTTAGATGCCCTCCCATCCTCCCTCTGTATGTCTCTGTGTGTCAGATGCCCTCCCGTACTCCCACTGTATGTCCCTGTGTGTTAGATGCCCTCCCGTCCTCCCTCTGTATGTCTCTGTGTGTCAGATGCCCTCCCGTACTCCCACTGTATGTCCCTGTGTGTTAGATGCCCTCCCGTCCTCCCTCTGTATGTCTCTGTGTGTCAGATGCCCTCCCGTACTCCCACTGTATGTCCCTGTGTGTTAGATGCCCTCCCGTCCTCCCTCTGTATGTCTCTGTGTGTTAGATGCCCTCCCGTCCTCCCACTGTATGTCCCTGTGTGTCAGATACTCTGCTTCCCTCCAACCAAAATCAACCACTATAGAATCAAAGCAGTGAAAGATAGCAAGGCAAAGTATTATTTGTACATGAAAACAAGTTTGGAATCGCTCAGAATCCTTGCCAAGTTCTGATTCACCTGAGGGCACACATTAAGGCGAGGACTAGCTCTTAGACTAATTACACTGAAGAATGTTTGTGTCTGTTATAAAGTCCGCTGGAGGTTTAAAGGCACTCTACCTGACTTTAGTTTGTTAAAAATATGGGAAAACAGAGCTAGATCATTTTAAAACTTTTGTAGTGGTTCAAATTTATTCCTCACTTAACTTATGCATTCTGACCATCCTAATTACTCACCACGATGATCTTCCATGAAGAGCTTTTCACAGCTTTCAGAGGCCAGAGTGGAACTACTCGCATGCTAACAGCACACATCTTGATTTTCAGACAATACTTTGTAATTAGACAACACTTTATAATCAGATGTAGACAGTACACAGCTGACTTAATTTGGCCTCAAGAGCTGCTCATACAAAATATCCGTACTGGGGCCATTTTTGCTCAGATACATGGGGAAAACAGCCATTTACCTTTCTACTTGTTCTTATTTCATATCTTGGAGTGGCTCACTACTTTTGTACTTGAGTAATATTGTTTAAATGAGCCCATATTACACTTTTTTCTGATCTATTTTATAATGATGTTTCCTCATCACAAACATACCTCATGTTTAGCACAAAAATGCTTCACATTTTGCACTGAGTTCTTAGCTCAAACAGAAAACACTCTGTTCTACCTTGTGATGTCATCATCTGATAATACAATAAGTGCTCCACTGTGTTTTTAAACTCCACACACCTTTATTTCTAGAATCATTTGGGTCATTTCAGTCCTGCAATTGTCAATCTCTACTTAACTAAACGTAAAAAGGTATCTGTTAATTTGAAAACTGCCGCTTAACATCACAACGTGGAACAGAGCATTTTGAGCTTCGGAGATGTAGACAGACTATATAAAGTGTAAAGTGCTATACAAACATGTGCGAATGAAACAAAACACAACTCCAGGTCTGTTTCTGAAGAGGAAACAGCATGATCTTCAGTACAATCTTTGGTTACTCCATCCACTTCTCTTGCTTTATGTAGAAATAAAATCCATATTTTCTGTTTATAATATTTTTGTTTCTTCCCCCAGTGGCCCAGAGCTGAGAGCCGTGGTAAGAAGTCAGACAATTTTGGAGAAGTGGAGGACGAGGAGAAGAGACAGGAGCAGACACCAAAAGTTGAACCTGCTAAAAACATGAACACTTTTCAACTTTTCCATCTTAAAGTTAAATATCTGGATGGAGCTTCTCTGCCTCTGGGCCAACCAAAAGTGAAGAAACAAGGAGGAATGTTGGTTTGAATACAGATTTTTATGTTGGACTGTGGCTGGTGATGATGAAGAGCTTGGGAGGAACAGAGGACTCCAGATGAACTATAGACTCCACCATGGAACTTTCTGGCCAAAAATAGGTTCCGTTCACATTTTAGTATCTGATGATGTCTTAGTTTCAGATGTAGGGTGGAGCCTATATTTACAGTTTTTGAAAGAAATGTCCAAATGTATGATCCACAAATGTTGAACCTTCTCATTATTTGTTCGGGGTTTGCTCCACAAACTCATCACATTAATCTTATGGTTTAAAGTCCTTTCAACTGACAATTTTTTTGGGGGGGCTGAATAATGGCACCACTTTCTAAAGCTCTCGTAAAAAAAACCCTAATTTCACATTTGTTAATTTATACTGGCCGAGAAAACATTGAACTTTGTGGCAGTTTTTATTTCATGTAGATATACATCCATTTTCTTCCGCTTATCCGGGGGCGTGCCACTTAGAGAGAGTTACACACCAATTCAGAGTTCACTGTCTAATGTTTAATGCCTGTGTAAAACCAAAATGATTTCACAAAACACTGGATGAATGTTAATGCATTTATTCTGCTGTCGTATACTGCAGAAACACATCTAGATGAGTTGAAATGAGTTAAAATTTTTGAGTTAAAGAGGAGGTATTATACTATGTTATATTTTTGTTTTCTCATTAAAAACATGCCTGAAGATGGTTTCAGGCATGTTTGAGTAATTTAGTGATCTCTCTTGGCCCCTAAATAATGCACAATTAACACCCCATACACATGTACAGTGGTCCCTGGTTTATCACGGGGGTTACGTTCTAAAAATAACCCGCAATAGGTGATCCTACACCACTCCTCACCACACACTTTATACACTTTTCTAAGACAGGCATTAACATTTACTTACATTTCTCTCGTAATAGTGACTCAATCTGTTTTACAGTTCCTCTGACCATCGAACATTTACGGAAATTTGGCTGAACACATTCTGTACTGTACAGAAGACACGGCACAGAGGAGATTGATTGACAATGGTCTACAGTCCCTTAGCCAATGCATGTTCATACACTGTAAAAAAGCATGTAGAATTGCACTAGACCGTGAAAGATGAACTGCGATATAGCGAGGGACCACTATACTTACCCTTTAACTTGTTTAGTTTTATTAGCTTTATTAAAAAATAAAATAAAATAAATAAATAAATACAAAATTCACAATCACAGTGGTGTTTCTTTGAGGCTGATGTATTTGGCCTGTATCAAACCACGGTCTTCACATTGACCAGGGGAGGCCTGTTGCATGATGTTTTTCTGTGGGAGAAAAACAGGGAGAACATGCAAATTTCACCCGGGAGTCAAACCTTGGAGATTCTGGGATTCTGAAGCACTAATCACTGTGTCACTGTGTCACCTATCTTTGTTTTTTTATTTGGAAAACATATACTGAAACCAGTCTGTGAGATCTTCAGGTGAAAAACTGTAAAAAACTGGTAAAATATTTATAAATACCAAAATGACTCAAATCCAGATGAATATTTTTAATAGTAAAATATTTCCTTTTTGCAGTGTGGGCATAACCTGAACTCAATGTTGTCACTGAATTATAACTGAAATTCACTGTTATCATGTTGTAAATCATCATTATTTATGTTGTTAATATGTTTTGTAATATTGTTTTGTCTATTATTTATTCATTTTATTCATAGTCGGCCATATTGGTCCTTCATCTCATTTCTGTGAAATGTCTAAAAAACTAACCGCCAAATTGTGCAAATGGAATAAATTTATGTATACATTTTTAAACATCTTTGGCCTTTATTTGAAAATACCTTTATTACTCACACAGTTATATCATTACTATAACTACTAATATAGTCATGATATGACATGATACTACTGATACTACATCTGCTGCTACAACTACTACTGCTATTATTACTACTACTACTACTGCCACTACTACTAGTGCTACTACTACTATTGTTACTACTTCTTCTACCTCTACTGCTACAACTGCTGCTGCTACTACTACTACTGCTATTGCTACTACTACTAGTACTACAACTGCTGCTAAATCTATTACTGTTACTACTACTACTACTGTTGCTACTAGTGCTATTATGAAGTACATATTTTTCTCTGTTTACGGCACAGTTGCAGTCTCACAGTCTAAACTCGGGACTCAGCGCTTCTATGACTCATATCAAACCTTTACCCTTTTACAATTTATATTCCCATAACACTCAGAGCTCACCTGTAAGAACTCACCTGTCAGAGCTCACCTGTCAGAGCTCATCTGTCAGAGCTCACCTGCCAGATTTCACCTGTCAGAACTCACCTGTCAGAGCTCACCTGTCAGAACTCACCTGTCAGAGCTCATCTGCCAGAGCTCAAATGTCAGAGTTCACCTGTCAGATTTCACCTGTCAGAATTCACCTGTCAGAGCTCACCTGTCTTTTTGGAAGAGACGCATACCAAGCATATTTGAGTCTAAGTAGTCTAGGTCACGATATGATGACATCACAGGACAAGCCCTGGTTTACACATCTCATTCGTACCACAGGAATGACACAGAGGAGATTAAAGAAGCACTGTGTCATTTTTCTGGTGAGGGGTCAATGGAGACTTTGTCTTTGTCTGGAATGTTTAACAGCATGACATTAAAAACACATCTTGCATTTATTCAATTACAAGTGTTTTCATTGCTCAAAAGTATCTTGAAGAACATTGTGCATCCTGACTGCGAGTGAAGTCGCTTTTCCACAGATCTGACATGTAACGACAATGAATAAACAATTCATTGTCGTCTTTGCAGCCCTGCACAACAGGGGTCCCACAAGGGTCCATTTTGGGGCCCCTGTTGTTCAGCCTTTATATCAATGACCTCCCAGATGTGTGCAAAGATGTACACATCATCATGTATGCAGATGATGCTGTCATCTACGTACATGGAAGGGATGCGCAGAAAGTGGCCACCACATTATCCTCAGCTATGGACAGAATTGATAATTGGCTCCAATCTTCATGTCTGACATTAAACATTAATAAAACAGTTGGTATGTATTTCTCCAAAACTAATAGAATTAAAGACAGGCGTAACATCTTTGTCAATGGAATAAAACTAAACATTGTAACAGATACAAAGTATCTGGGGGTTCATTTGGACCAGACTTTCAAAAAGCATATAAAAAAAAGTACGCAATTCAATCCGCTACAACATCTCTTCCCTTAGACACATGAGGAACAGCCTGACAGTAGAGGCTGCTTTTACATATTTTAATGCCATGATTATTCCACACCTGACCTACTGTGTCTCCTGCTGGTCTCAGGCCAATGAGAGCGCTTTAAAACCTCTCAGATCCACCTATAATCAGGCAGTAAAGGCACTCGATAAAAAAACCCTCCATTATCACCACTGTAACATCTTAAGTAAATATAAAATGTTCAGTTTCAATAATTTAATTTTGTATTCAAATCTAAGAAAATTATTCAAAATTATTAATAATGTAGCTTCACCTACATTAAAAAAATTTACTATCCTTTGTTCTGAACAAACTACCCGATCCACTCGTTCCTCCGTAAACCGAAATTGCATAGTTCCAAAAAGATCCTCAGCCTTTGCTCAATCGGCTTTTTCTTATCAAACCATTAGGCAGTGGAATCAGCTTCCAGACAGTCTGTGTGTGTGTGGATTTTAATAGTTTTACTAGAAATTTGAAAAAGTACATTTTAAATAATCAAATGTGTCCACATCAGTCTGGTTAGTTGGTGCTGCTCTGTCCTCAGTGTATAAACCTGCACATAATGATTTTTATATTAGTCTGGACTGGGGGGGGACATACTGTACTGGACATGGGCTCATTTTTTTTTAATTGTATTTAATTGTTATTGTTGTATGGCAAATTGGTAGTCGTATATTGTAATTGTTAATTGATATGTGTTTTTTAATGTGTGTTCACCTGTGAGGGACTGCAGATGGAAAGTAGCAGGAGCTAAATCTGGTACAAATCCTCTTTTCCTTGTAAGATTAATGAATTTGTACATGGTCCCTTTCAAATAAAGAAAGAAAGAAAGAACTTGGTCTTCATGGAGCTAGAAAAGTTTAATGCTGTATTGTGGAATTATCCGGGCAAAGTGATATGGGGCTCAACAGTGACCCTGGTTCCGGAAATACATTTCTCATTCATTTTTCCCATAGATTTCCCGAAAAAATAAATAAATATATAAATTATATATATATATATATATATATATATATATATATATATATATATATATATATATATATATATATATATATATATATATATATATATATATATATATATATATATATATCAGCTGGCTCCTCTCAACGTGTAGGAGCAGTGGCTCTACTCCGAGCTCCTCCCGTGTGACCGAGCTCCTCACCCTATCCCTAAGGGTGCGCCCGGCCACCATACGGAGGAAACCCATTTCAGCCGCTTGTATCCGCGACCTTGTCCTTTCGGTCATTACCCAGAGCTCATGACCATAGGTGAGGGTAGGAACGTAAGGATACCACGAGGGACACGGTTGAATGCCTTCTCCAGATCCACAAAACACATGTGGACTGGTTGGGAAAACTCCCAAGAACCCTCAAGGAGCCGATGGAGAGTATAGAGCTGGTCCAGTGTTCCGCGACCAGGACGAAAACCACACTGCTCCTCCTGAATCCGAGGTTCGACTATCGGTCGGATTCTCCTCTCCAGTACCCTGGAATAGACCTTACCGGGAAGGCTGAGGAGTGTGATTCCCCTGTAATTGGAACACACCCTCCGGTCCCCCTTCTTATACAGAGGGACCACCACCCCGGTCTGCCATTCCACAGGTACTGTCCCCGACCGCCACGCGATGTTGCAGGGACGTGTCAGCCAAGACAGCCCCACAACATCCAGAGACCCAAGGTACTCAGGACGGATCAGAGTCTCTTTGAGGCCGTCCGATAGTCTTCCTCCATGGCCTCCCCGAACTCCTCCCAACCCCGAGTTTGCCTCTGTGACTGCCCGAGCCATGGCACACTTGGCCCGCCGGTACTCATCAGCTGCCTCAGGAGTCCCACGAGCCAACAAGGCTCGGTAGGACTCCTTTTTCAGCTTGACGGCATCCCTTACTTCCGGTGTCCACCACCGGGTTCGAGGATTGCCACTGCAACAAGCACCGCAGACCTTACGACCACAACTATGAGCAGCCGCATTGACAATAGAGGTGGAGAACATGGCCCACTCAGAGTCCATGTCCCCAGCCTCCCCCGGGATCCGGGAGAGCTTCTCCCGGATCCCGGGGTGGGAGTTGAAGACCCCTCTGACAGAGGGCTCCGCCAGACGTTCCCAGCAGACCCTCCCGATGCGCTTGGGCCTGCCAGGTCTGTCCGGCTTCCTCCTCTGCCAGCGGATCCAACTCACCAACAGGTGGTAATCAGTTGACAGCTCAGCCCCTCTCTTCAACCGAGTGTCCAAGGTCGGAGGTCAGATGACACGACAACAAAGTCGATCATCGACCTCCGACCTAGAGTGTCCTGGTGCCACGTGCACCGATGGACACCCTTGTGCTCAAACATGGTGTTTGTTATGGACAAACTGTGACTAGCACAGAAGTCCAATAACGAAACACCACTCGGGTTCAGATCAGGGAGGCCATTCCTCCCAATCACGCCCCTCCAAGTGTCACTGTCATTACCCACATGGGCATTGAAGTCCCACAGGAGAACAACAGAGTCCCCGATTGGTGCGCTGTCTAGAACCCCTCCCAGGGACTCCAAGAAGGCCAGGTACTCCACACTGCTGTTTGGCCCGTAGGCCGACACAACAGTGAGAGACCTGTCCCCGACCCGAAGGCGCAGGGACGCGACCCTCTCGTTCACCGGGGTGTACTCCAACACGTGGCGGCTGAGCTGTGGGGCAATGAGCAAGCCCACACCACCTCGCCGCCGCTCCCCGCGGGCAACGCCAGAGAAATAGAGAGTCCAACCCCTCTCAAGAAGTTGGGTTCCAGAGCCCAAGCTGTGTGTGGAGGTGAGGCCGACTATATCTAGCCAGTAACGCTCAACCTCCCGCGCAAGCTCAGGCTCCTTCCCCCCCAGCGAGGTGACATTCCATGTCCCCAGAGCTAGTCTCCATGTCCGGAGATCCGGTCGTCGAGGTCCCCGCCTTCGACTGCCGCCCAGATCTCTCTGCACCCGCCCCTCATGGCTCCTTTCACAGGTGGTGGGTCCACGGGAGGACGGCCCCATGTCGTTCCTTCGGGCTGGGTCCGGCCAGGCCCCGTGGGGAAAGGCCACCAGGCGCTCGCTGCCGAGCACCCAACCCAGGCCTGGCTCCAGGGTGGGGCCCTGGTAACGCCAGTCCGGGCGACGTAAACGGCCTTGATGTATTTTTCTTCATGAAGGGCTTCTGAACCGCTCTTACCCGTCTCCCAGGACCTGTTTGCCATGGGTGACCCTACCAGGGGCATGAAGCCCCCGACAACATAGCTCCCAGGATCATTCGGGTGCTCAAACCCCTCCACCACATTAAGGTGGCGGTTCGGGGGAGGGGATATATATATATATATATATATATATATATATATATATATATAGATAGATAGATAGATAGATAGATAGACAGATAGATATAGATATGCATATATATATCTATATATATGTGTATATAGATATACACATATATACATACTGTGTATACACTTTACTTTACATATAAACTGTTATTAAAGTTATTTAAACATTTGATAGAATCGTGTTTTAAATGTGCTTTTTGGACTTAAAACAACTGCACTATGGATATGGTGTGGTTAGCACATAGGTGGTTTGCCTCAGTAACATATTTGGATTTTTAGAAAAGTCTAAGCGAAAATGAATGGAAAATGTACTCTTGGAAGCAGGAGGGACTTCGAAGTGGGTGGAGCTGTTGAGGGTAGTTGCAAACAGAAAAGTTACACAGTGCATCTTTAAAAATACAAAAAATAAATAAATAAAATAAATAAATAAAAATAGTAATAAATAATAATAATAATAAAAAAAATTAATAAACTAAAATAAACACTAAAATGAAACAACAGTGCATAGTTGGACTTTCAGAGCTCACCTGTCAGAACTCAACTGTCAGAGCTCACCTGTCAGAGCTCACCTGTCAGAACTCAACTGTCAGAGCTCACCTGTCAGAGCTCAACTGTCAGAGCTCACCTGTCAAAGCTCAACTGTCAGAGCTCAACTATCAGAGCTCACCTGTCAGAGCTCACCTGTCAGAACTCAACTGTCAGAGCTCACCTGTCAGAACTCAACTGTCAGAGCTCACCTGTCACAGCTCACCTGTCAGAACTTAACTGTTAGAGCTCACCTGTCAGAGCTCACCTATCAAAGCTCAACTGCCAGAGCTCACCTGTCAAAGCTCAACTGTCAGACCTCACCTGCCAGTCAGGTCTCACCTGTCAGAGATCAACTGTCAGAGCTCACCTGTCACAGCTCACCTGTCAGTCAGAGCTCACCTGCCAGAGCTCACCTGTCAGTCAGAGCTCACCTGTCAGAGCTCATCTGTCAGTCAGAACCCACCTGTCAGAGCTCACCTGTCAAAGCTCACCTGTCAGAGCTCAACTGTCACTGTATTGGTTTCAACTGTTCATTTCAAACAGTTTCAAATGATCCAAAGATGTTTCTCACTTACCTTAGGCATTCAGAGCATCCTAATTATTCACCCCAATGAGTTTATAAGCACTTTTCACAAGGGAGTTTGACCGTAACAACAACTAACATGCTAACATGCACACAAAACACTTTACATTTTACAATTAGATGCAGACAGTACACAGCAGACTTATTTTGACCTCTAGAGCTGCTTAGACGATATATTTGCACTAGGGCAAGACAAGTTTTGCTCAATTACATGTAGAAAAAATCTGCTTCAGGGCCTTTAATTAATCTTACATTCATGAGTTTGGGTTTGCAGATGACATTTTGAGGACTTTTGACCATTCAAAAGACTATGCCTACATTTTTCATCACTCTGAAGCCATGGATAAATATTCCAAAAGCTTAGAGGAAGTCAGATCATAGAAATAACTGGGTAGGTTTATCGAAAAGTTAGAAATTAAGTGGCATTAAACTTAACAAAAATTATTAGTTAGTTTATCTGGCCAGATGTTAAAAAAGGGGGGGTAAAAATGTAAAATTTATAGCGTGCAGTAATGTTAAACGTGTATGGGGTAACTTTTCTCATCTCCATGGAGCTGTTATTGCGCTGCCTGAAATGTTCCACAGTATGGCATTAAATTTTGTGTTCACTCTGCAATACTTTAGCATATGTCTGTTGCTCTGTACTGCTCTCTAATTTTTTTTTTTCTTAATCGGTGATGCACAGGATTCGGTGTGTCATGTAATCATTTTGGCACAAACATATAGACGTGCAATGCAATTTAAAATGTGCAAACTATAACAGATTGATCCACGGCTGTCATACATTATAACTATAGAGCGACACAAGCACAATATATCTGACACAAGCACAATATATCTGATGTGCAACTGAAACAAAACTTTTGATGAGGAAACAATTATAATAATAAATAATTATTAAATAAATAAATCAAAACAAGCTGTGAAGTGACATGGGACCAGTCCAGTGACCCTCCAGGTCTGGTGCTACATCGGTGTGGTACATGATGTGGTTTTACATTATCCCATCACTCAGCACAGTGCTCCTAAACATGTCAAAACCAAAGCATCTCTCCACACTCCGTCTAACAAAAAGACTTTAGCCCACAGCGTTGAGGCTACGACTGAAGTGACGTCATCTTTTCCACTGCTTCAAAACAATTGGCAAAGCTGTCTTCAACATGATACAGAAACAAGATTTCAGATGCACATGGGAAAAAGTACTGAATAACTCTTTGGGTGTAATATTTAAGTTAGGATTTTAAATTAAAGGTGCACCATGTAACTTTTCTGATGACTCCACCACTTGTGCTTGTCTCCATGGAGATGTCAAAGTTCTGCACAGTAAGACAATAAATCTATCTGTCTTACATTTATTTAAGGCAAAACACTGCAGGTGTATAAGAAACAAATATTACATTTAGATTTATCAATTTAAAACTTATTTTGTAGTTTACTTTCAAAATGTAAGAAAAAACACATATAACATGTTTTACAATGTGCAATGTTTTTATATAAAAATAAGGCATACTATGTGTGAAAGGTGACAAATTATTACGTTGTTAAGAAACCAAATTGACCAGAAAACACTGAATTGAAAAAAAAAGAGTTTTGCTCATACTGTCTCCCCTTGATTACAAATGATTCCTTCAAAAACATGCATTCTTATTGTGAGTGGAGTCACCTCTGCACAGATCTGACCTGTATCTTGGTCTGTTGAAGTCACTTGCTTGTATCCATGGAGAGACAAATTACCTAGTGCACCTTTAATTAGTTAGCCAAAATAAAATGTTATGACCTAAATCAACTTTCAGAGATGACAGGAGTCTAACCCACAACCTCACTGAGGGGAGGACAAAAGATAGCCACTCTGCTGCAGTAACATTCCACTTTGTCATGATTTTAGTGCTGGTTCCATTGTGGGTGGGTGTTCCCTTTGATATCAATTTATATCTTTTCCATTGTATTAACTCCGGGAGCATTTATTAATGTTTTATCATCCATGGGAATCAAGGGAATCTTATTTTGTTTTGAAGTTGTTGCTAAGCAGCGTCAGTTTAAGCATTTTGTTTTCGTGTGTTCAGAAGCTGGTATGAGCTGTGATTGACACATTGGCTCTGTCAGGGAAACATAGTGTAAGCCTAGACCTACTGTATACTGTTACAGGAAGTACTGTTAAAATGTTATATCTTTGTTTAAACTGGCAGGACTTGTAACAGAATAGACACATAAGGTCACATTTGTTGCATTCAAACATTTAAAGGCCCATATTACACTTTTTTTTAAATGGCCCATATTACACTTCTATCATCTTCTTGTCTCCAGGGAGATTGTATTTATTTATTTTAATTAGGACAATGCATATTAATCAACATGTCAACAAACAGCATCAACGTAAATATGCCAGAATTCGCACAATAGCTAGTTTGCATCCGTTGTCCTAAGGCAGGTTAGAAACACACAGATGAGACAAAAATGCACATGGACATGACAGCAAGTTAACCACGATAGACCGTTCTCTGAGTTTAAGAGGCCCCAAGAAGAAGATAATCTACCTGTGTGGGCATTTTTGATTATTTTTCAACCAGTGTTTCAGAGTGTTCTTGAAGGTTGAAAAGGACCCACAGTTCCTGACATGGGCAGGTAATGTGAACTCATCTTATCTATCTAGCATTTATATTCATGCTTTTCAGCTGTTGTCATCAACATTCCTTTTGAGTGTAACTGTAAGCACTGCTCTGTCTTTGTTAGGTTTTAATCTGAGCTTTGTTTTAGCACAGTCTCACCATAAAGTGCTGACTTATCTGGAACTACAGCAGGGGAGCTGATTTGTGCTGTTAAACAAGTCTCTCTCAAATAACATTACTGTCACAAGCTAACTAGCATTAGGATTAGCCAACCATTTTCAGTGAGTCACTCTCAGCTTTTTGTGTAAAATCAAACTCCAGCATAGGACCATGAACACTCAGACTGATTACAAACTCCTGAAAATGTGCTGTTTAAATCCATCTTAAATTTTTTGTTTTCAAACTTGGATCTTAAAACCTCTTTGACAGTGCTAATGTGTGCTTTGTGTCACCAAGGAAACTGCTGAACATTCCATCATAGACATACATATAGAACACCCCCCTTGTATCTATCTTCACTGAGCCAAAATGATTATCCCATCAGAAAGCAGAGAGAGCTTCATATGAGTCTCTCATTTGGGTGCCGGTTTCAGCGCTGAAATCCAGTTGGTTCAATCTCAAACAAATAATGATGAGGCTTAAAGGGCCCATATTACACTGTTTTAAAGGGCCCATATTACGCTATTTTAATAAGGCCCATATTCACACATATATATACATATGTGAATGAAACAAAACACAACTCCAAGTCTGTTTTAGAGGAGGTAACAGCATTCGAAGATGACTTAAAACTCACAAGAGTCTAGTTTGTGGAATATAGGACCTTTAATGTTTGTGGATTGGATATTTCTTTCAAGAAACTACAAATGACTGATGACATAACCTGCTTTAAAGGTTTTGCCAGGCAGTTAGGCAAAAGATACATGTTCAAATTATCCATGCATGTTTAGATCTGTTTAAGGCAGGAAGTGCGGGTTAGCATTATCAGCGTTTAGTCATATTTAGGTGAGTGGAGTTGGATAGTGAGTGTCTTAATAGAGGAGTCAAAGCTTTTTTTTGTCTAAGCTACTAATTAACTTATAATTGGTCAAATGGATTCTTGTAAAACAGCACAGGTCATTAAACATAAAATGGTTTAAAGTGTTTTTTGGGCATGTCTAAGTATGTGCTTTTAAATATAATGGTTTTGGCCTCATTTTGTTATAGATATTTAAGGCTTACATGACTTTCTATTCAGTGCTACATAAATACATTAACATATTTTTCTAATTATGACTTAGTTTAGTGGGATAGTATTGTGCTAAATATTTATCATAGTTTTATACCGTTAAAGTTGAGAAGAAAACATAAGAAATAGAGCTGAGCTCTAAAAAAGAATCCCGCTGTCTATGACAACAACATGGAAAACTCCATCCAAAATGCAGAGACAATGAACACAAAAGAAAGACATGCCAGTGTTATATCTGACACTTTAAGGAAATAAAAGTGTTGTCATTTGTTTTTATTAGTTGCTAACAGTTATGGAATTACCTTCAGGTATGTCATATCTGCTGCCCATGTGCAACCCCAAACTGGAGAAGTCGCTACAGCAGATCCCAGGAAAAACATCAGACATCTCAGTCCAGAAAAGTGCAGTACTACGATCAGCAAAGATAATGCGCAGAACCCTCAAGCTCCCAGGCCTCGCAGAGAGTGAGACGTCACCCGGCCAAACAAGGCCTATCTATATCATATCTATCTATCTACCTCTCTCTCTCTCTCTCTCTCTCTCTCTCTCTCTCTCTCTCTCTATATATATATATATATATATATATATATATATATATATATATATATATATATATATATATATATATATATATATATATATATATATATATATATATATATATATAGGTTTAGACTCATCTAGACTTACTCAAATGTGACAAAACAGAACTGCTTCACTAAAATAATAATTATTCACCACCAGGAGTTTATAAGAAATCACAGCAGTGTTTTTACTGGGGCAAGGTGAATTTTGTTCAAATACATCAGACAAAAATTTAGTGCAGACCCTTTAACTGGGATCCGAGCAGAACACTAGCTCACGTCGCAGAGCTGTTTGAATCCAGAGAACGCCAGCTGTCACATAATCACATATTTATCAGACATTATAAGACATTCTTTTAACTTATAAATGTTCCTCTGTCATCACACTGACTTAGGCCTCAAGCACTTTCCATCACTTCTGTCTGTTTTTCCATTCACACACACAAGCACACACAGGCATACGCACACACACACAAGCACACACACAAGCACACCCCCGGCATACAGACATACACACAAGAACACACACACAGGCATACACACACACACACAAGAACACACCCACACAAGCACACGCAGGCATACACACAGGCACACACACAACCACACACAAGTACACACACACAAGCACACCCACGCACACACACACCCATACACATACAAGCACACACGCACAAGCGCACACCGGCATATGCACACACACACACGCGTGCGCACACCAGAGCACATGTTGAGTTTAAGGTTGCCAAAAGTATGAGTAAAAAATCAGATACTAATCAATACTTAAACTAGTATTAAAACTACAAACTAAAAAATTTTACGGTCTCGCTGTTTTGCAGATTTTTTTGTGTGAAATTTTGCATGCTTTTTTAAAAGTATATGAACGTACACTGTGTTCCTGATTGGCAAATCAATCAATCTCCTCCGTGCCGTGTCTCCTGTACAGTACAGAATGCGTTCACACAAATTTACATAAATGTTGGATCGCAGTGGAACTCTGAAGTGCTGTATGTTTGCAAGTTTTCTCCCCAACAAAACCCACAATATCGATGAAACGTTCTGCACCGAAGAATTTCAGAAACGGTTTGGAAGTGTTTCTCTGCACAGAGAGGCACCTCTGTGGATACCACTGGAGGAGAGGCATGTGAACAACACATTTGAAGTGATCAAGGAAGAGGTATATAACGTAGGAAGGTTTGAACTTTGAGAGTGTTTAAACAAGAGAGAAATGTGAGAAAATGTTAATGCCTGTCTATGAAAAGTATATAAAGTGTGTGGTGAGGGATTTTACAGCCTTAAAACATATATAATAATTGTAAAAAATATAGCTGACTACCTCGCGGATTTCGTCTATTGCGGGTTATTTTTAGAACGCAACCCCTGCGATAAACCAGGGATCACTGTATCTAAAAAGTAAATTCCCAATTTCAAATAGAGTCCAAGAACTCGCTGTATTATATACATCTACATTTTAACTATATCAATTTTTGCTGCCTCCATTTGTATTAAACATTATTGGCCTATAGAAGATGTCTATGTGAATCTATTGGATTTTCAGATGTCATCTGAAATCCAATAGATTTAAATACACATAACAAATTATTTCACCCTTTTAAATGATGTTAAATTAAACCATGCATTTTGAATAGATCAACATTTGAATTCTTTGCTTTGAATCAAATTAAAATGATAACATTGAAAGAGGTGACATAGGGTAAACTTTTTTTTTTTTTTGAGAGAAGTGTCTTAACCAAACTCGATGAGCCAGTTCTATCCCACTATATTCAGATATTCAGATACATATGCATAAAACTATCCGGAGCATGCATGTTACAGCTCTATAGCTCTCGCTGAGCTCTTGGACTTCCTTGACGTCACTTGTGTTTAATTTAAGCCTCATAGTTCCAGTTTGGTTTTGCTTTAGACATCTTCACTCTACAGAGATTAGCTCAACAATAGAGTTAACCTGTGAGGAATGTCCTACAGAGGAGACTTCCTGGACTGGTTCAGTCCTACAGCACACACACATGGCCACAGGAGAGAGGGGCTAGGTTTGCACAACAAAATTCTGGAGTTATCAGATTATTGAAATGTCATGTAAACATTTGTTTCATCTGATGTGAATAATACTGATTTCTCTTTGATTGTTCACATCTGTACAAGTTCTGACAAGTAAAATAATGCAAAGACAAAAATAAAAGAGGACATGTTAACAACTGAAAGAGTTCTTTTAAAATCTATTGTAGTTTCTCCTCCAAATACACTAACAAAAGTCACCACCTGGATTTAACTATACAAATAGGTAGGAGCCTCCTCCAGTTGGTTAGGTCTAGGTTCAACAACAGTATGTGTAGTCAGCTGACTACCTGAATATGCTGAATGACCAGGTTATTCCATCAATGGATTTTTTTCTTCCCTGATGGCATATTCCAAGATGACAATGCCAGGATTCATCAGGTTTTTTTGGGGGGGTGACTTTTTTTTTGGCCAGGTAGCGTATAACAGATACACTGATGAACTGACATATGTCACGTAACCTGGCTCACACTATATGTGCACACGATATGTGCAGCACTCGAAGCGGCTTGGATGAGCAGCGAAACATCTTCACTATTACTACAATATGTCCAATTGACAGATTTGAACTTTGTCGTTTGCTATGGATCAGACCTGGATGACTGAGGGTCTACACAGACACTCTGCACATTTATCAATCTGGGATGGCTCTTGGTCGAAGGGATGGGGAAAAGCTGGAACGTCATGACAAATACTTGGATCTGTTTGGTAGAAGCAAAATAATCTGAACTTGAATTAAATCCAGTTGAGAGCACAGACATCTAAACAGTCTGAATTTCTGTTAAAAAAGGCTCAAGTAGGTCTGTCAGCATCACTATGCTTGTTTTGATTCACGTCGATGCTTTCAATGTTGCTCTGTGATTAGTCCACTCACCCAGTCATCCTTAGCAGATAACTCAAAACTATTGCAAGAATCCATCTTGCTGTGGAACCTGGTATTTTTGATGATCCATTTAAACACACACCAATAATCAGATCTAATTAGTTATCTAATTGAGTTATCTGATCATTCTAGTTATCTGACTTTTTCCTCGTGTAATATACTCAGTAGTACATTATAAAATCACACTTAAATTTATTACACTTGATTAAGTCATTGACACAGATTCTGACAGACAATGATGAAAGCTCTCTGTCTCTCAGACTAGAATCCTCTTTGTGGGTTAGACCTGGTTTAGAACTGGGTAATCCTGTGTTAGACCTGGTTTAGTCCTGGTTTAGTACTGGGTTAGACCTGGTTTTGTCCTGATTTCATTCTGGTTTAGTCCTGGTTAAATCCTGGTTTAGTCCTGGTTTAATCCTGGTTTAGTCCTGGTTTCGTCCTGGTTTAGTTGTGGTTTAGTCCTGGTTTAAGATAAGATAAGCCTTTATTAGTCCCACAGTGGGGAAATTCCAGTATTCCACCGCACAGTTAAAGAACAGAAGGAAAATGGTACATGCAATAAAGCAAGATAATAGATAAATACCTTAAAATAATTTAAAAAATAGACTTAAAAATAAACTAAAAATAGACTCTAATATAACATCTTTGTAAAGTGACTAGAGTATTGCACATAGGTATGGTTGAATGACACATGCTCAGTGTTAACAGTGTTCATTGTACAGTCTGACAGCAGCAGGAAGGAAAGACCTACGAAACCTCCCCTTCACACAGGGAGGGTGAATCAGTCTGTCACTGAAGCTGCTCTCCAGGGCAGACAGAGCGTCGTGCAGGGGGTGAGACTCATGGCCCAGCATAGAAATTACCTTAGCCAGGACCCTCCTGTTCCCCACCTCCTGCACTGAATCCAGAGGACAGCCCAGGATGGAGCTGGACTTCTTGATGCCCTTGTCCAGCTTCTTCCTCTCCCTCTCTGTGATGCTGCTGTTCCAGCAGACCACACCGTACAGGATGGAGAGTCATAGAAGGTTTTCAAGAGTGGCCCTCTCACTCCAAAAGACCTGAGTCTCCTCAGGAGATAGAGCCTGCTCTGGCCCTTCCTGTCTGTGTTGTGAGTCCAGTCCAGTTTGTTGTTCAGATGAACACCCAGGTACTTGTATGAGTCCACTCTCTCAATGTCCTTTCCCTGGATGTTCACTGAGGGGGCAGTAGAGTGGCGTCTGCGGAAGTCCACCACCATCTCTTTGGTCTTCTTTGAATTGATGATGAGGTAGTTCTGCTGACACCAGTCCACAAAGTCCTGTATTAGTCCCATATCGTCATCATCCTTGATGAGGCCAATGATGTCAGAGTCATCAGAGAACGTCTGCGGGACGCAGCTGTCTGTGTTGTGTCTGAAGTCTGCAGTGTAACGGGTGAAAAGAAAGGGCGCAAGGACAGTGCCCTGGGGCGCCCCCACACTGCAGGTCATGAGGTCAGTTCTTGGCTCTCACAAACTGGGGCCGGTTTGTGAGATAGTCCAGGATCTAGTCTGCCAGGTCACAGTCCACCCCAGCGGTCTCCAGCTTGTCCCTCAGGACCAGTGGCTGGATGGTGTTGAAAGCACTGGAGAAGTCAAAGAAGAGAATCCTCACAGTGCTGCCGGGGTTCTCCAGGTGAGACAGTGAGCGGTGCAGCAGGTAGATGACGGCATCCTCCACTCAGATGCCAGGCCGGTATGCAAATTGCAGCGGGTCCATCGCTGAGCTCACAGTGGAGCAGAGGTGGCCAAGGACCAGTCTCTCCAGTGTCTTCATCAGGTGAGATGTTAGAGCCACCGGCCTATAGCTGCTGAGCTCCTTGGCCTGTGGTGTCTTGGGCATGGGTACTACGCAGGAGGTCTTCCAGAGTTGTGGTACCACCCTCAGCTTTAGGCTCATGTTGAAGACATGCTCCATAACTCCGCACAGTTCATCTGCACAGGACTTAAGGAGCCTGGAGCTGATGCCGTCTGGTCCTGCTGCCTTCCTGGGTCTGATCTTCTTGAGCTCCAGTCTCACCTGGGCTGTAAAAAATGACAGTGGCAGGCTGGGGGGATGGGTGAGTCCATGTGTATTTGTGGGCTGAAGAGCAGAGGCAGAGGTGTGAAGACGTGCAGGAGTTCCCCATTGTCCAGCCGGGGAGAGGAGAGCAGGCAGCTGGGTGGGGGGAGGGGTGGGCGATTGAACAAATCTCAGGAAGTGAGAATTGAGGTCGTTCACCCACAGCAGGTCCCCCTCCGTCTGGGCAGGAAGTGCTCTGAAGCCTGAGATAGTCTTTAGACTTCTCCACACCCCCTGGATGTTCTTCTCCTGTAGCTGTTGCTCCATCCTTCTCTTATGGCTGGCTTGGCTTGTCCTGATTTTCCTCCTCAGCTTCTTCTGTACAGCCTTCAGCTCCTCCTTGGTCCCTGACCTAAAAACTCTCTTCTTCTCCTTCAGCAGAGCTTTTATGTCAGGGTTAATCCACGGCTTGTTGTTTGGAAAACACCGCACCGTCTGGGAGGGAATGATGTTTTCAAAAGAGAAGTTTATGTAGTCTGTGATGCAATCAGTCATTGAGTCCTGGTGAGGTTTGGTTTAGTCCTGGTTTAGTCCTGGTTTAGTTCTGGTTTAGTCCTGCATTCTTGAGTCTGATTGAGAATAATAGTCTGATTGAGAACAATAGTTTCTTTCATACTGGGAGGCTACCAGTCTGTGGCCAGGGCAGGCCTGGGCCCTGTCCTGTCTGTATCTGCTGCAACAAACAATAAACCTTTTTTTCCTGTATTGCAAAACTCACCGAGCTTCGTAAATGGATTACTTTTCATCTACAACTGTAATTTTTACATAACAATAATGGTGTCAGAAGAGTGGGATCCACGAGTGGTCGTCCAGAACACAGTGAAGATGGGATTTTGTCTTCCTTTTGGTTTCTGTCCTGATGCACGGATCTTTCGAACAGGAAAATGGACGGACATTGGTTTCTGTCCTGGATCACCACCGCTGGATTTGAACAAGGTCTACTTGGTGAGCTTTCCCAATACAGACTTCTTTCCATTTGAAAAGGAAATCTTCATCTACAAAGACTGGTAAATCAAAGGAGAACGTATTTTGGAAATGCAAAATGCTTAACTAAACATACCCAACGGCCATAGTTCTGATCCTATGCCATTTTTGATTAATCTCACAACTTTTCAGTCTTTTTGAGTCCAAAATCTCATGTGTGTAACACCATGCTGCCCTAACAACGTGCTGCTAATACAATCCAAGCAACAATGGCCCTCCACCACTCCTGATTTCCTCACTTTTGGGACTACTGGAAGTTACGAGTGCTAAAACATCTAAAATGGGGAGCAAAACTTCAAGGGAGTATTCCCTTCCAGGACGTCCCATCGTTGATTTTATTAGAAGAAAACATGGAGATAAGAAGTCTTCAGAATTTGGTGCATTCAGTTTAAAAAATGTTCATGCATTGGAAAACAAATTATGTGAAATTGAAGTCGAAATGAGAGAAAAAATTACATTTTTGATAAAAAAAATTAGAAAACATTGAAAATTACAAGGAATGTTTAAAAATGTGGAAAGACGAAGCTGAAGTCAAAATCAGAAAAACTATGCACAAGCCTCTTCTCTTTGAAGATGCAACTGAAATGTGTGAGCTGAAACTGCCCCACTCGCAGAACTCTTTGTCTCAACAGTTGACTGTACTGAAGTTTGATCCAGATCTGAACAACCCCCATCCAACCTGTCTCTCTGATCCTTCACCAAATAACTCTACAATGCAGGATGTAATGGACACGTGTAGATACAGATGGAAACAAGCAAAGTGAGCTGTGCTGAAGAAGACACAATGTACACATTGCCAATGTTTGAAGTCTCTGGTCCACAAGGTTCAACATTAGTTTTCTGCCCTTGGATTTCTTCTGAAATATCTGCAGCATCCCAACATCTGCACAGCTATCACAAAAGCCTTTCCTGCCTCTATTGATACTGGCAAAATTCAATCCTGCAAACAAAGAGACACTGAGGACCCTGAAGAGTTTCTCACATGTTTAACAGAAGTATATAGCACCCACAGTGGATTTACAAGACCTGATCACATAGGTGTGACTCGTAATGTTTGGGAAAAAATATTTGTGTAACTATTTCATTAATGGACTAAAAACAGACATTTCTTCAGCTGTGAAGAAAACCTGCATTGGCTTGAATGCTGCTCGCCTAACTGAACTGAAAAGACACATGCATATGAACAGCTAAACAGAAAGAAAATAATGAAGCAAGAAAGAATGCAGAAAGAACTGCATATGGCAGCAGTGACTATGTACAATAAGACCCAACAACATGAAAATCACCGAGTGAATTCACAATTAGATAGACAACTACAGACTCATCAGCCAACACATAAGCAGAGCAAATATGGGAGGAGAGCCCATCGAAAGAACAAGAGAAGATTTTCCAATGAACCTTGTTTCATCTGTTGTCAAGCTGGACATTGGAGACGGGAGTGCCCTCTACGCCATAAGCCCTCTGCATTTTAAAGGTGCACAGGTTTAGTTGTGCTACTTTTTGCTTTGTATAATATCTAGTATTGGGACATACTTGAATTTATTCTCCAGAGTGAGGTTTAGGAGTCATTACGGTTAACTACCAAACAGTCATGGGTGAAATTCCCCTGAAACTCCTATCTAGGGTTACTAACTGGTAAAAGGCAAAAGGGTGAGAGTCGTTAAGTGTTGAGTGTAAGGACAGATGAACTTTTTTCATGATCTATCTATCTATCTAAGGCTCCAGCAAAGGGGAGGGGGGTATCCCGTCCCCACGCGTTGAGCCGACCAGGTGAACCAGTTTTTTCCAACGCTGGCGGTCTAGGGCCAGCTGCTCTGCGTCCTCTATGGTGACTCCAAGTTGTTGGAGGTCGCCCGCAATGATGTCAAGCCATCGGGTGCGGGGCTTGTCTCATGGTCGTTTCCAGCCTACCGCCTTTGGGTCAAACTGGAGGATGGCTCTCGTGGGATGGTCAGCAGGAAGGCGGAGAACATGGCCAAACCAGCGGGTGCGGCATTGCGCAGCCAGGCAGGATGCTCTGGGCTGGAGCGTGCGAGCTCTGAGCCCCTGGTTGGAAACTCGCTGGGGCCACTGCAGGGGGGGTGGATCTGGCCCATCACCGACATGTATAAATTTGGTCTTAGCCCAGCTCACTTGGAGGCCAAGCTTCCCTGCCTCTTCACTGTATATGCCCAGAGCATCTCTCAGCTGGCTGTAGGATGTGCTGAGTAGAATGGTGTCGTCGGCGTACTCCAGGTCGGTCAGATGGTAGTCGCCAAAGGACACTCCGGGGACCCGCTCACAGACCTTGAGCATCAGGTGGTCAATGATGCAGTTAAAGAGGTCGGGAGCAGCCACGCAGCCCTGACGGACGCCACTGGAGATGGAAAACCAGTCAGAGTCTCTGCCGTTAATGCGGACACAGCTCTGTGCATTGCTATAAAGCAACTTGAGTAGGGCGACGATCTTGGGTGGTGCTCCAAGGGCCTGTAGGATACTCCACAGTGAAGCATGGCAGACGGTGTCGAAGGCAGCCTTCAGATCTATGAACCCGATGTAGAGGTGTCGGTCTTTACGGAATTCATAGGTCTTCTCTATCAGCAAACGAACGGTGGAGATGTGGTCGGTTGTGGAGCGATTAGGCATGAAGCCAGCCTGCTGGGGACGGCGACTGCTTCTGATGGCTGGGAGAGCACGGGTGAGCAAGATCCTGGTAAAGAGCTTGCCGGGGATGGACAGAAGGGTAATGCCTCTGTGGTTGCAGCAGTCTAGCCTGTCACCCTTGCGCTTCCAGAAGGGTAGGATAACCCCTCTGGTCCAGTCACTGGGAAGTCTCTCTGTCTCCCACACCTGATTGAATATGTGGGTGAGCCACTCGACAACGCCATCACCACCAGATTTTAGCAGTTATGGAGCAGATGCCGGGGGCCTTCCTGTTGTTGATTTTATTCATGAGGGAGAGTAAATTCAGAAGAATGAAGATATTATGTGATAGCAAAATGCAGACAAATGTAAATTTACGTAATGTCAACAGTATGCTCTAATTCACTCACAATGTTAAGTGTGAAAAAAAAGGAAAAAAAAACAGTAAAGAAAAAAAAGAGAAAAAATGAAAAAGAAAAACAAAACAAAAACTGAAAAAAAAAATCTGAAAAAAGAAAAGAAAGAAAATGGTTAAGTACAGAGCGTGACACAAGAAGTGAACTGTACATTTGTGTGTCCTTAGACCTGATCAGCCAAACTGTGTGGTGTGAATTATGCGACATCAGAAAATATGTGTGTAACAGCTAAACCATTGTAAACCGTGTCAACAAGAAAATGACCGGATGCAGTTTCAACTGATCCACTCATTTTCTACATTTCTTTGTTTCTTTATATTTCCTTTTTGAAAAATTTTGTATTTACTTTGTGTTTTTTGCCTCATCATTGCAGTGAGTTTAATGACATGCATGTCCTAAGAAAAGTCCAGCTGATACCAAAAAACCCTCCTCAATTGTAATTAGAAAGAAGAAACTGAATTCTTCCACGAATTCCCAAAAATGTTAAAGAGCTCTCTTAAAACCAAAATGAAGGCCTAATCAAAGCAGGTAGTGATCACAAATCCAAACTGACTTGACTGACTTGACCATCCTTGACGACTAAGCGCCTGCGATTTCGTTAATGTTTTTTTTTTTTTTTTTTTGTTACAGGAAATGCGGATGCTGCATAATTTCTATTCTTTTTTTCTTTACATGTTCCTATGAAATAATCACACACTAAAAACACTAACAACGCTAACAACTAACCAATAACAATTTTGGGCTTCACAAAATGTTTATTTCAGCAACAGTAATTTGACTGTTCTCTTGCAGCAGAAGACAACTAAGCCAAAATTGACACATGTATATGTAGATATATAAATGTGTCAAAGGGGGGATATTACAAATTTAATTTTAGTTTTCAAAACTGGATTGTGTGAAAAAAGGTGTTATCATTTAGGGCAGGGGTCTCAGACTCGCGGCCCTCGGGCCAATTGCGGCCCTCGGGCCGGTAGTTTGTGGCCCCCGCCTTAATATGAAAGTTTAATGTTAATGCGGCCCGCGAGTTTGATATGTGTGGCACTTTACAGTGTTGTGTGCAGAGCTGAACGAACCTACCAATCACAGTGGGGTATATGGCTCTGGGGGCAGGACATCAGCCGGGTGTGATGCAGAGAAACATTTCTCAATGAGTGAAAGTTACAGCAGCGCTGCCATGGAGTGTTTTCTTCTGTGCCTGGTTTCTATTGAGCACACAAGGACATTTGTCCGAGCGCGTTGCGTTCACAACACAAAAAAGGAGTTTTTAAGTTGCTGCTCAGCGGGATATTACACGTATATAAATTTACATAAATATATTCATATATTTACACATGCATGTCAATGGCATTTAGAGAGTTAATATGAGGTCTCTCTCTGACAAAATAAATCAAAATGATGGTTACGCGGCGGGATAAAATAAAAGTAAAGAGCTCAGTGCAGCCTCCTGTGTCTGCGGACACATAGTGACACCTGTGCATCCGCAATAACAGTCCCCGCTAACCCGGAACAATTATAGGGTCGTACCGTTATTTGTCGGTCATTGGCCGTGTCCCAATTCGCCACATGCACAGTTTCAAAGTACACTTCGAAGTGCTGTTCAAAGTACCCGGCCAACGAAGGGTGCTCCTCCGCTTTCGTGCCGAAATGGGACGGGGAGATAATCTGCAGTCACATAGTGACACCTGTCCATCGGTAATAACAGTCCCCGGTAACCCGGACCAATTATAGCGTCGCACCGTCAGACAAGCTTTTAACATTTTCTTACATTTCTCTCTTTTTTTGAACTCTCTCAAAGTTCAGACCTTCGTAGATAATACTAATAATAATAATAATAAGCACAGTATTATAGAAATAAATACTATACTAGCCAAATACTATACTGTACTGTAAATAAAAATTACAGCTTTTAGAAATATTGTAACAAATGTCATTTTAATGATCAACCTACGACGCTGGACACATAAGAAATGATTAATATTGTCTCAGGTGTATTTCACAGTTCCTCTGACCCTCTTCTTCGTCCTGGCGCCGCTCCCCTGTAGTGTTTCATAAAGCGTTTTAGCTTTTGTGCGGATGATGTTGTTTGATGTGTTGTTGATGTTGGTTTCCAGCGTAATGTTCTTTTTCCTGCAGTCACTGATCCACAAAGCTAAAGCAGACTCCATCCGCACGATGGTTACAATCCCTTCTGCATCCTTGTTCAACGCTATTATTCCTCCTTTATGTAATGAACGAAAGATTCATTTATTCTGTAATGACGCCTCCTCCAGCCGCGTAACTTCTCCCTGTCCTCAGCATGTCCATGTCCTGCTTAAATAAACCAACACGGCAGGACAGTTACAGCTCATCTTCATTCAATAACTTCACTCATCTCATCTAGTGCGCGCCCAGTGCGCGTCCACACCCTTTGTGCGTTCACTCTTGTTACATTTTTATCGGTGCGCTCCTCAAATGCGCTGTACCGCAACAATGAGTAGGAACCAATATTATTTAAAAAATAAAATAAAATCTGCGAAACAGCGAAAGTGAACCGCGAAAAGTGAACTGCGATATAGTGAGGGATAACTGTATTACACAGCCCTAAACATGTCTTTTTCAAAGCCTGCAGTGAAGAGAAAGGTTGGTGATGAGCACAGACAATTTCAGGAAAAGTGGGAAATGCAATATTTCTTTGTTGAGCACAGGTGCACCCCGACATGTCTTATTTGTACAGAGAAAGTTGCGGTGCACAAGGAATACAATTTGAAACGTCACTACACAACTAGACATGCTGAGGAGTACTCAAAATACCAGGGAGATGAGAGAGCCAACCGGGTTGCCAATCCTAAAACAAGTGTACTGAGGCAACAGGATTTCTTCAAGAAAGCAACCAAAGAAAATAATGCAGCAGTTGAAGCTAGCTACTTGGTTAGTGACATGATTGCTAAAGCAGGAAAGCCATTCACAGAAGGTGAATTTGTCAAAAAGTGCCTGGCTGCAAGTGTAGTCTGTCCGGAAAAGAAATGTCAGTTTAACAACATCAGCCTTTCTGCCAACACCGTGGCAGAGCGCATTTCTGACCTGTCAAATGACATTTATGACCAACTCTGTGAAAAAGCCAAATGTTTTAGTGTATACTCAGTTGCTCTTGATGAAACCACAGACATCACAGACACTGCCCAGCTCGCCCTGTATATCCGTGGTGTTGATGACAATTTTGAAGTGATGGAGGAGTTGCTCACAGTAATTCCAATGCATGAACAGACCACTGCTCAAAATATATTTCACCAGCTATGTGATGCCATTGAGAATGCCGGTTTGCCATGGAAGAGGTTTGTTGGAATAACAACCGATGGAGCGCCATCAATGACAGGGAGGAAAAATGGACTGGTGGCACTTGTTAAAAAAAAACTGGAAGAGGAGGGTGTGGAGGAGGCCATTGCTCTGCACTACATTATCCATCAGCAGGCTCTTTGCAGCAAATGCCTGAAGTTTGACAATGTGATGTCTGTCTTTGTGAAATGCATCAACCAAATCAGATCCAGGGGCTTAAAGCACAGAAGGTTTCGTGCTTTTTTAGAGGAAATTGAATCAGAATATGGGGATGTGCTCTACTTCACCGATGTACGTTGGCTCAGCAGGGGAAATGTATTGAAGAGATTTTTTGAGTTGAGAGCAGAAGTGAAAGTCTTCATGGAGAAGGATGGAGTGGTTGTTCCTGTGCTAAGTGATCCCAAATGGCTCATGGACTTAGCTTTTCTTGTTGATATCACACATGAGCTTAATGTACTGAACAAGACGTTACAAGGCCAGGGGCAACTTGTCAGTGCTGCCTATGACAATGTGAGAGCATTCTCCACAAAACTTGTGCTATGGAAAACCCAGCTCTCTCAGACAAACCTTTGCCATTTCCCAGTATGCAAAGCACTCGTGGATGCAGGCACACCATTCAGTGGTGAGAAGTATGTTGATGCCATTTTTAAGCTACAGGAGGAATTTGATCACAGATTTGCAGACTTCAAGACGCACAGAGCCACATTTCAAATTTTTGCGGACCCCTTCTCCTTTGATGTGCAAGATGCCCCTCCTGTGCTTCAAATGGAGCTCATTGACCTGCAGTGCAACTCTGAACTCAAAGCGAAGTTCAGGGAGGTGAGTGGAAAAGCAGACAAACTTGGGCGAACTGACCCCCAGCTTCCCTAAGCTTTGCCGAATGTTCAAGCGGACTATGTGCCTTGTGTGAAAAACTCTTCTCCACCTTGAACTTCAATAAGTCCAAGTACAGGTCCAGACTTACTGATGATCATCTTCAAGCCATACTGAGGGTCTCAACTGCTTCCTCCCTTAAGCCAAATGTGGTTCAGCTATGTGAAAGGAAGCGCTGCCTGGTCTCTAGCAGCAAGGAGTAGGCGAAAAGCCATGTTCAGAAGAACAGTTCATGTTCAATTCATGTTCAGGACAATTCATGTTATTTATTATGGATTGATTGATGTATTTTCTGATTAATTCTTAATTTGTTTATTTATTTTTCATCGTATTTTGTGTTAAAAAATAAAAATAAAGAAATTTGTAATTTTTTTAAACAAAGTTTTTCTTGGGGAAAACCTGTTGCGGCCCAGCCTCACCCAGACTCTGCCTCCAGCGGCCCCCAGGTAAATTGAGTTTGAGACCCCTGATTTAGAGAATGTTCCATTAACTATAAAACCTGTAACCTGACAACATCTGAAGCCAGGGATAAGTTTCCACCTGGACTTGAAACAAAAACATCTCTTGAGCTGGAGGACACATGGTCTTCCCCTGAGCAGGAGGACACGTGGTCTTCTCCTGAGCAGGAGGACACATGGTCTTCTCTTGAGCAGGAGGACACATGGCCTTCTCTTGAGCAGGACACATGTCTTCTCTTGAGCAGGAGGACACATGGTCTTCTCTTGAGCAGGAGGACACATGGTCTTCTCCTGGACTGAATCAGACCTACATCATTAAAACCATTCTTCTGTTTCAATGTCACCGGAGAAAAACTTCAGAAAAATTCAGCTATTCACTTCTTTTCATGTGACTCAGAAGAACTCGACCTGTTCCTCGTGTCCCCAACCACAGCCCTGAAATCGACACATGGGCTGAAGGACAACTCCAGAGACGAGCTGCGGCCAGAGAGACGCAGAGCTGTGTGCGGACGGAGAGAACAGCCATGTGTGGTCAGAGGGAGGACAAAGGGACAGAGGACAGGCCATGAGAAAGATGTAACTGAACACCGCCACCATCATGTTAAAACAGCATTCACTGTCTGACTGTCTGACGATCTGGCGGCGAGTGTAGAGACCCACAGCCTCTCATACTCCCCAGGTGAAGGCTTGATTGCTTGATGAAGCGCAGGTGTGAGGAGGTGGTGCCGGAGTCTCCACCCAGCTCCAGGCATAGACACAGAAGGGAGGGGAAAGACAGCACAGAAACACAAGGGCAGACAGGACTCATGACAGTTTAATTTATTTTGGTAATTCCAGGGTTGAAATGATCCAGATTATTCTAGTTTCGTTTGCATTGTGAGTGAAACGAAACACAATTTTGGGTATGTTTTTGATGAGGAAACAACATTATAGTAGATTAGAAAATAGCTTAATATGGTCCCTTTAGGCAAGAACATCTCCATGGAAACAAACAGGTGCCAAACTCTCCAGCAAGTTACACAGTGTATCTTTAATGTACAGAAACAGTGGTAATAATAATCTATTCCCAGTAAAAACAAATGGAAACTTCCCTATCTCAAGATGAATTAAAAGAGATATGTTTTGTTAGATATGTGTTAAAGTGTGAAGGTTCGTCAAAGGGTGTAGACACTCACTGAGGTCATTGTGTTCATTTGTTTCTTTGGATGTAAAGAAATGTGTTATATAAATCCAATAATTAATTAATTTGTAAATATAAAATAATAATAATAATGAATAACTAATAATTAATTCTTTTAATCAGATAAAATAATGAGCCGCAGTCAGTTCAGTATTTGTCCATCAGGGGTGTTTGGACCTGGTTTAGTTCTAGGTTAGAACTGCTTTAGTCCTGGCTCCTGGGTTAGTCCTGGTTTAGTGCAGTGGTCAGGAAAAAGGTGTTCGACCAACTAAACATCTGGTTCACTTATGATTTTGAGCAGGCTTACTCCTTACCCAGTTTAAATCTGAAAACTGTTTTAATGTATTTGTTTGTACATGTTGGACGAGGTAGAGTTCTGGATTTAGGTCTAGTTTTAGTGCAACTCTTGTCAGATTTTCTCAGTACAGATTGAATATGCAAGTCCAAATCCATGTCTGAAAACAGAATTAAAATAGGTCTAAACCAGGGCTAAACCAGAACTAAATCAGGTCTACACCAGGACTAACCAGAACTAAACCAGAACTAAACCAGGTCTAAACCGGAAGTAAACCAGAAATAAACTAGAAATAAACCAGGTCTACACAAGGACTAAACCAGACCTAAACCAGGTTTACACCAAGACTAAACCAGAACTAAACTTGGTCTACACCAGGACTAAATCAGCACTAAACCAGGTCTACACTAGGACTAATCAGAACTAAACCAGATCTAAACCAGATCAAAAACCAGGGCTAAACCAGAACTAACCCAGAACTAAACCAGAACTAAACCAGGTCTAAACCAGAACTAAACCAGAACTAAACCAGGTCTAAACCAGGTATAAACCAGACCTAAACCAGGTCTACACCAAGACTAAAACAGAACTAAACCAGAACTAAACCAGGCCTAAACTGTGAAAAAAATAGAACTAAACCAGGTCTACAACAGGACTAAACCAGAATTAAACCAGGTCTACACCAGGACTAAACCAGAATTAAACTAGGTCTACACCAGGACTAAACTAGGTCTACACCAGGACTAAACCTGAACCAAACCAGGTCTACACCAGGACTAAACCAGAACTAAACTCGATCTACACCAGGACTAAAACAGAACTAAACCAGAAATAAACCAAGTCTAAACTGTGTGTAAACTAGAAGTAAACCAGAACAAAACCAGGTCGATACCAGGACTAAACCAGAACTAAACCGGGTCTCCACCAGGACTAAACCAGAGGTAAACCAGGTCTACACCAGGACTAAACCAGAACCAAACCAGAAGTTCACCAGGTCTAAACAGGGAATAAACCAGAAATAAAACAGAACTAAACCAGGTCTACACTAGGACTAAACCGGAACTAAACCAGGTCTACACCAAGACTAAACCAGAACTAAACTTGGTCTATACCAGGACTAAATCAGGACTAAAAGAGGTCTACACTAGGACTAAACCACAACTAAACCAGAACTAAACCAGGTCAACACCAGGACTAAACCAGAACTAAACCAGGTCTACACTAGGACTAAACCAGAACTAAACCAGGTCTACACCAAGACTAAACCAGAACTAAACTTGGTCTACACCAGGACTAAACCAGAACTCAACCAGATCTATGCCAGGACTAAACCAGGTCTAGACCTGGACTAAACCTGAACTAAACCAGAACAAAACCAGGTCTATACCAGGACTAAACCAGAACAAAAACAGGTCGAGACCAGGACTAAACCTGAACCAAACCAGAATGAAACCAGAACTAAACCAGGACAACACCAGGACTAAACCAGAAAAAAAAAAACACGTCTACACAAGGACTAAACCATTACTAAAACAGGTCTGAACTAAGTCTAAAGCAGAACTAAACCAGGTCAAAACCTGGACTGAGACATGACTCACCCTTGGCTAGAACTGGACTAAAGCAGGACTGAACCAGAAATAAACCAGAACAAAACCAGGTCTGAACCAGAACTTAAACAAGTCTACACCAGGACTAGAGCAGAACTAAATGAGGTCTACACCGGGTCAAAACTACAATAAAGCCAGAATTAAACCAGGTCTAAAATCAGGACTAAACCAGAACTAAACCAGAACTAAACCAGAATTAAAGCAGGTCTAAACCCTGACTGAGACGGGACTAACCTGTAAATAAACCAGGACTAAACCAGAACTAAGCTAGAACTAAACAAGGTCTAAACCAGAACTAAACCAGGTCTACACCCGGACTAAAGCAGAACTAAACCAGATCTAAACCAGGACTAAACAAGAACTAATTCAGGTCTACACCAGGACTAAACCAGAACTAAAATAGAACTAAACTTAAACTAGTACAAGACTAACCTGTGACCAAACCAGGACTGAACCAGGACTGAACCAGGACTAAACCAGAACTAAACCAAAACTAAACCATGTCTAAACCAGAACTGAACCAGGTCAACACGAGGACTAAACCAGAAGTAAACCAGATCTAAATCAGGTCTAAACCAGGACAAAACCAGAACTAAACCAGGTCTACAGCAGGACTAAAACAGAACTAATCAAAGTCTACACAAAGACTGAACCATAACTAAATCAGGTCTAAACCAAGTCTAAAAAAGGACTGAACCAGAAATAAACCAGGTCTAAACCTGGACTGAGACAGGACTCACCCGTGGCTAGACCAGGACTATAGCAGGACTGAACCAGAACTAAACCAGAATGAATCCAGGTCTGAACCAGAACCTAACCAGGTCTACATCCGGACTAAAGCAGAACAAATCAGGTCTACACCAGGACAAAACCAGAATTAAGACAGAATTATACCAAGTCTAAAACCAGGACTAAACCAGAACTAAACCAAAACTAAACCAGGTCTAATGCGGGACTAAAGCAGAACTAAAGCTGATCTAAACCTGGACTGAGGTGGGACTACCCGTGACTAAACCAGGATTAAACCAGGACTAAACTTGAGCTAAACGTGAAATAAACCAGGTCTAAACCAGAACTAAACCAGGTCTACACCAGGACTAAAGCAGAACTAAAGCTGGTCTAAACCTGAACTTCTGGTTAAACCAGACCTGGCCTAAACCTGGACTGAGACGGGACTACTTGTGACTAAACAAGGATTAAACCAGGACTATAACTGAACTAAACCAGAACTAAACCAGGTCTAAACCAGGTCTACATCAGAACTAAACCAGAACTAAACCAGGTCTAAACCAGGTCTACATCAGAACTAAACCAGAACTAAACCAGGTCTAAACCAGGACTAAACCAGAACTAAACCAGATCGACGCCTATATCTACACCAAGACTATACCAGAACTAAACCATGTCTACACCAGGTATAAACCAGAGCTAAAATACAACTAAACTTGAACTAGGACAAGACTAACCTGTAACTGAACAAGGACTGAACCAGGACTAAACCAGAACTAAACCAATACTAAACCAGATCTAAACCAGAACTAAACCAGGTCTACACCAGGACTAAAGCAGAACCAAAGGTGGTCTAAACCTGGACTGAGATGGGACTAACCTGTGACTAAACCAGGATTAAATCAGGACTAAACCTGAACTAAATCAGAACTAAACCAGGTCTAAACCAGAACTAAACCAGGTCTACACCAGGGCTAAAGCAGAACTAAAGCTGGTCCAAACCTGGACTGAGATGGCAATACCCGTGAATAAACCAGGATTGAACCAGGAATAAACCTGAACTAAACCAGAACTAAACCAGGTCTAAACCTGAACTAAACAAGGTCTACATCAGGACTAAATCAGAACTAAAACAGGTCTAAACCAGGACTAAACCAGGACTAAACCAGGACTAAACCAAGACTAAATCAGGACTAAACCAGAACTAAACCAGAACTAACCCAGGTCTAAACCTGGAAAAAGACAAGACTAACCAGAACTAAACAAGGTCTAAACCAGGTCTAAATTAAGTCTAAACAAGGACTAAACCATAACTAAACCAGTTCTAAACCTGGACTGAGATGAGACTAACTCATGACTAAACCAAGACTAAACCAGGACTAAACCAGGACTAAACCAGGACTAAACCAGGATTAAACCAGGACTAAACCAGAACTAAATCAGGTCTACACCAGGACTAAACCAGAACTAATCCAGAACTAAGCCAAGACTAACCCATGACTAAACCAGAACTAAACCAGGTCTAAACCAGGACTTAACCAGATCTAAACCTGGTCTAAGCCAGGACTAAACCAGGTCTACACCAGGCCTACAGCAGACCTAGTCCAGATCTACACCACCACTAAAACAGAATTAAACCACATCTCCACCCTGACTAAACCAAAACTAAACCAGAACTAAACCAGGTCTACACCAGGACTAAACTAGAACTAAACCCAAACTAAATGAGGTCTACACCGGGACTAAACCCGAACTACAACAGGTCTAAACCTGGATTGACACGAGACTAACCTGAAAATTAACCAGGACTAAACGAGGACTAAACCAGAACTAAACCAGAACTAAACCAGGTCTAAAGCAAAACTAAACCAGGTCTACACCAGGACTAAAGCAGAACTAAAGCTGATCTAAACCTGGACTGAGGTGCGACTACCCGTGACTAAACCAGGACTAAACTTGAGCTAAACGTGAAATAAACCAGGTCTAAACCAGAACTAAACCAGGTCTACATCAGGACTAAAGCAGAACTAAAGCTGGTCTAAACCTGGACTGAGATGGGACTACTTGTGACTAAACAAGGATTAAACCAGGACTAAAACTGAACTAAACCAGAACTAAACCAGGTCTACATCAGGATTAAACCAGAACTAAACTAGGTCTAAACCAGGACTAAACCAGAACTAAACCAGGTCTACGCGTATATATACACCAGGACTAAACCAGAACTAAAATACAACTAAACTTGAACTAGGACAAGACTAACCTGTGACCAAACCAGGATTGAACCAGGTCTGAACCAGGACTAAACCAGAACTAAATCAAAACTAAATCAGATCTAATGTGGGACTAAACCAAGGCTAAACCTGGTCTACACCAGAACTAAACTAGATCTAAATCAGAACTAAATCAGGTCTACACCAGGACTAAAGCAGAGCTAAAGCTGGTCTAAACCTGGACTGCGACGAGACTACCCGTGACTAAACCAGGATTAAACCAGGACTAAACCTGAACTAAACCAGGTCTACAACAGGTCTAAACCAGAGCTAAAATACAACTAAACTTGAACTAGGACAAGACTAACCTGTAACTGAACAAGGACTGAACCAGGACTAAACCAGAACTAAACCAATACTAAACCAGATCTAAACCAGAACTGAACCAGGTCTACACCAGAACTAAACCAGAAGTAAACTAGAACTAAACCAGGTCTAATGTGGGACTAAATCAGAACTAAACCAGGTCTACACCAGGACTAAAGCAGAACCAAAGCTGGTCTAAACCTGGACTGAGTTGAGACTAACTCATGACTAAACCAGGACTAAACCAGGACTAAACCAGAACTAAATCAGGTCTACACCAGGATTAAACCAGGACTAAACTAGAACTAATCCAGAACTAAGCCAAGACTAACCCATGACTAAACCAGAACTAAACCAGGACTTAACCAGATCTAAACCTGGTCTAAGCCAGGACTAAACCAGGTCTACACCAGGCCTACAGCAGACCTAGTCCAGATCTACACCACCACTAAACCAGAAATAAACCAGAATTAAACCACATCTCCACCCTGACAAAACCAAAACTAAACCAGAACTAAACCAGGTCTACACCAGGACTAAACTAGAACTAAACCCAAACTAAACGAGGTCTACACCAGGAATAAACCAGAACTACAGCAGGTCTAAACCTGGATTGACACGAGACTACCCAAGAGTTAACCAGGACTAAATGAGGACTAAACCAGAACTAAACCAGAACTAAACCAGGTCTAAAGCAGAACTAAACCAGGTCTACGCCATGTCTACACCAGGACTAAACCAGAACTAAACCAGGTCTCCACCAGGACTAAACCAGAAGTAAACCAGGTCTACACCAGGACTTAACCAGGACTAAACTTTAACTAAGACAAGACTAACCCATGACTAAACCAGGACTGAACCAGGACAAAACCAGAACTAAACAAAAACTAAACCAGGTCTCAACCAGAACTAAATCAGGTTTATACCAGGACTACACCAGAACTAAACCAGAACTAAACCAGGTCTACACCAGGACTAAACCAGTACTAAAGCAGAACTAAACCACATCTAAGCCAGTACTAAACCAGGACTAAACCAGAACTAAACCAGATTTAAACCAGAACTAAACCAGGTCTATGCCATGTCTACACCAGGACTAAAGCAGGTCTACACCAGAATTTAACCAGAACTACACTTTAACTAAGACAAGACTAACCCATGTCTAAACCAGGACTGAATCAGGACTACACCAGAACTAAACCAAAACTAAAACAGGTCTACGCCAGGACTAAATCAGAACTAAACCAGACTACACCAGGACTAAACCAAAACTAAACCAGAATTACACCAGGTCTAAACCAAGACTAAACCAGAACTAAACCAGTTCTAAACCAGGGTTAAGCCAGAACTCAACCAGGTCTAAACCAGGACTAAACCAGAACCAAACAAGGTCTACACCAGAACTAACCCAGGTCTAAACCTGGACAAAGACAGAACTAACCCCTGACTAAACCAGGACTAAACCAGTAATAAACCAGGACCAAACAATATCCACAACCATGATTAAAAAAGGGCTAAAACAGTACTAAATCTGTCTAAACCAGGACTAAATCAGGACTAACCTAGGTCTTGATGTACTTCTCATCTTTGCTGCAGATGTGGGTGAAAGGTTCTTATCTGAATATCAGCTCGACAATCAGCCGTGTTTCTGCAGTGACAAGCCTCAGTCTTCAATTATATGTAAAATTTGTTTAAAGACATTTTTATCATTGATGTTTGCGCTTGATTTGACCGGAACTCAGATCTAATATCTTAAAGGTACAGCCAGTGTTTCTATGTTTCAGATGAGATCACCACATTCTATTGGCCAATCATAAAACTAGAATTCATCTCATATACATATGGGGCTGTTCAAATGAATATTGTTCAAATGCAGATTAGTGCTGTAACACAGTGGGTTCTTGGGTCTGGTCACTGATAGAAATGATTGGGTCCAACAATTTGAATTTACCTTTTGGATATTTCAGGATAAAGTACAATGTGAGTCTTATACAATTTGAAAACCACAAAAATAAACCAATAATATTCAAAGGACCCATATTACGCTATTTTCTGATCTGTTATAATGTTGTTTCCTCATCAAAAACATACTCTGTGCTCTTCTCTCAAACAGACAACACTCCACCTTGTGATGTCATGTGGTAATACAGGAAGTACTCCATACACCTGTACTAGAATCATTAGGATAATTTCACCCCTGAAACTGCCAAACTCTACTGAACTAAAGGAGCTGTTAACTTGAAATCTATACTTCATCACATCACAAGGTGGAACAGAGTATTTTGAAATGTGGACTGACTATATAAAGGATAAAGGAAACATGTGTGAATGAAACACAACTCCAGATATGTTTTTGATGAGGTAACAGCATTCTAACATTGTTTATAGCTCACCAGAAATGTGTGTTTTTATTGTAATACAGTGAGTTCTTGGGTCTAGTCACAAATAGAAATAGTCAGGTCCAACATGTGTGCATTTACCTTTTGGATATTTCATGACAAAAATCTGCCCCACCCCATCTGGGAGTATGACATCATCACATTCTATGATCCGACAAGCGCCAATAATCCCTCTCTCTCTCTGTATGTGGAGGATTTGAGCAGATTGTGAGTGCAGTATCCAGATACAGACTGAACACATGTGTCCACACGTTTTTAAAATAATTATGAATTTGATGGTGTGATTCCGAGATGTGGTTTTAGATCAGAGAAAACGACAGGACCCAAAGACGTGTCTAAACAAACACATCTCTCTTTTATTTGACACAAAGGCACTTACGTGTGCAGGGTTATAACAGGACAGATAGTATGCAGTGTTTATGAACAGTTCCAACAATGATGTCTGACAGTAAAATTTGATTTAATTTCCTTTTACAGTTCATTGAGCCAGCAGTACTGTAACAGTGCTGTCACTGTGCCCTGAGGCAAGACAGATCAAATCAAGGCATTCCCAGGCCAGCCGAGAGATATAGTCCCTCCAGCGTGTCCTGGGTCTTCCTCGGGGCCTCCTCCTGCTGAGACATGCTCAAAACACCTCCCTAGAGAGGCGTCCAGGAGGCATCCTGAGCACATGCCCGAGCTGGCTCTGTAGGATCTACAGCTCTACTCCGAGTTCCTTCCGTGTGACTGCTGAGCCCAGCCACCCTGCTGAAGAAACCCATTTTGGCCGCTTGTATCCATGATCTTGACCTTTCGGTCATTACCCAGAAAGTCACACACTGTACCTGTAATGAGCTTTTAACCCTTATATTATGTTTCGGGTCAATTTGACCCATTTCAGTTTTTGTTTTGACCAAAGTACTGGTTATCAATTTTTTTTCTTCCTACAATTTTGTGACTTTTTCTCATCTTGGGTCATGAACTCGTGTGTAAAATCTGAACTCTTTTCTGTGTAGTACAATGTCTGTGCAGAGTTTTATACAAAGATGATGTTGCGGGTCATTTTGACCCAGACACTTTAATGTGGGCAAATAGCTGTTCAAATCCAAAATAAACATCTTTTTGATGATCTCTTCTGTGATATACTTTGTTTAGATTGCCCTGAGACCCAGGTGCAAGTTCTCGCCCTTGTCCTTGTCACTCAAACGTCACAGAGATGTATGGGATAAAGGGGTCGAAATTCTGCCTTTGATGTACAATCCTGGCCCCCATGTTACCATTGATGAGCACCTTCTTCCATTCAGGGGGCGCTGTCCTTTTCGGCAGTACATGCCAAACAAGCCCGCCAAGTATGGCATCAAATTATGGGTAGCCTGTGATGCAATATCTAGCTATGCATGGAATATGCAAGTATACACAGGAAAGCTACCTGGAGAAGCACCTGAGAAGAATCAGGGGATGCGTGTTGTGCTGGAGATGAGTGAAGGGCTGCAAGGTCACAACATCACGTGTGACAACTTCTTTACATCCTACCGCCTTGGGGATGAACTTCAGAAGAGGAAACTGACTATGTTGGGAACAGTCAGAAGAAACAAGCCAGAACTTCCCAAGGAAATTCTGAAGGTGCAGGGCAGACCTCTGCATTCGTCAATATTTGCTTTCAGTGAGAAAGCAACAGTTGTTTCATACTGCCTAAAGAGAAACAAGAATGTTCTTGTAATGAGCACAATGCACACCGATGCATCTCTGAGCACAAGAGAAGACAGGAAGCCACAAATGATCATGGACTACAACTCCACCAAAGGGGGAATTGATAATCTGGACAAAGCCACAGCAACATACACCTGCCAGGGCAAGACTGCTCGTTGGCCCTTGGTGATTTTTTTTTTTTTGACATTGTGGACGTGTCTGCGTACAATGCCTATGTCCTGTGGACTGAAATCAACCAGAAATGGAATGCCGGCAAATTGTTTCGACGTCGGCTTTTCCTGGAACAACTTGGCAAAGCACTTGTCACTCCAAGGATGCAGAGTCGATCCAGGCCACCCAAAACCCCAGCAGCTGCAGCTGTTATTGAAAAAGTCAATCTCACGTCACCCAACCAATCTGCAAATGATCCATTGGATACAGGTGTGAAGAAACGAAAAAGATGCCAGGTCTGTCCCTCCCGAGATGACATAAAACAAGTACCTGTTGTGTAAAATGCAAGAATTACATCTGCAGAAAGCACACAATTACATTCTGTCCATCATGTAGAGAACATGGAAAATGTTGAACATTGAAAATGGAATAAGTCAAATGACAAAAAAAAAGTGTGAAGAGGGAACACTTTAAATTGTTCTTAAATAGTTCTGTTGAAATTAAAGTTATTATTTGTCTCTTTTATAAATGTTCATATAATCTAAAATAAAGATGTTATTGGTTTAACTTGTTTTTTTTTTTTACTGTTTTGCATGGATTTACACTGTACGGGTCAAAATGACCCGCAACATAATCAATGTAATTTTTTTTAAACATAATACAAGGGTTAACTATGATTCCTTATCAAAAATACACTCAAAGTTGTGTTCCATTTCATTCACACATGTTGGGATAATTCTGTTTACTGAACAGGTTTAAAAGCAAGTATTAGATTAAAGATTCTGTCCAATGCTCCACCCACAAATCGATGTCATCCATGATCCTAAATGACAATTCACCATAAATAACAAAAATATGAAAACTGTATACAGCAACTTTCAAATACGATGTGAGATGCAGTAGTTTTATTTGTGGGATGCGCTCTAATTGTGTTAGTGCTCTGAAGGAGGTGTGACTCTTATAAAACTTATAAAACATGTACGTTTTTTTCGGCAAATATAACATTTTCGAAGCAGTAAAAGGTAACATGGTGATAGAAGTAACGTTACCACGTTAGTAACAAACCACGTTTTTGTTTTTTGTTTTTTTTTGTTTTTTAATACAACCAAAAAGTCTACATGAAAACATGGAATTAATATGAGTTTGTGCTATTCAAACGCAGGCCTTAACTCCCTTGTTTCTCTCTGCGATTACTATAGGTGAAAAGTCATCTTCCTGTTCTGTTACTGTTAAGGTAAGATTTATGATAACACCACAGTGACTTTACCACACATCAGCAGTAGACAGTGTGTGGACTATAGAGACAGTGGAATACAGAGACACACTATGGAGGCTGAACAAGGACACTTATATCAATATTACATCATCGTGACAGCAACACAAGTTTACTGGAACAGCTTTCACACATTTACTGAAAGTCATTAGTGTTTTAGATGAACTGGCTCTGTTTTCATAACCATTTCTGCTCTGATATAATATGTATGTATATTTTTGTGTGTAGGCAGCACGGTGGCTGAGTGGCAACACTCATACCTCACAGCAGTGGTTCTCAAATAGTGGGGCGCGCCCCCTGGGGGGGCGGGGTTGATTTACCGGGGGGGCGCGTATGACTCCGCGTATGACACTGTAGTACTGTAGTGCGTACGCAGTGCGCGCACAGCAAAGAGCAGGAGAGAGCGAACAGATCGTGACACAGAGCAGTGAACAAGAAACACTTTTGCTAAAGAGACACTATGGAAAACATTTTAACAGGGATGAAAAGAAAGGCGGATATAGACAGAGGTAAAGTCACCCGAAAAATAAGACGAGGAAGTCTGATGAAGCGTATGGAGCACTTGGCTTCACCGTGACTCCGGTGGGACATGAGGACATACCGGTGTCTGCTGTGTCTGAAAATGTTGGCAGCGGACAGTATGAAGCCAAATAAGTTAAGACGCCTCATTACACCTCAGTCACGCTGATAAGACGCTGGAGTTTTTCAGCGTAAACGTGCTGAATATTAACAACAATCATCCCGCTTTGTAAATGTCACTTAAAGCAGCGAACACTGAGCATCATATAAGGTGGCGTCCCAAATTGCTAAATTACTTGTTTTAATTTGATATTTATTTAATTTTAATGTATTATTTTGATATTTATTTAATTTTAATGCATTATTTTGATATTTATTTAATTTTAATTTATTCATTTGATGTTTATTTAATTTTATTTTTTTATTTGATATTTAATTAAATTTCATTATATCATTTCATTTATTTTATTTTTTCGGGGGGGGGGGGGGGGATTTTTTCTTCTTTAGCATGATAGAAAATAATTGAGAAGCACTGCCTCACAGCAAGAAGGTTTGGTTCAATCCCCCGGTTCGCCCAGGCCTTTCTGTGTGGAGTTTTGCATGTTTCTCCCTGTGTCTGGATGGGTTTCCTCCGGGTAGTGCGGTTTCCCCCATGAACCAAAACATGAATGCCCTTCGAGACAACTGTTGTTGTGATTTTGGGCGTTAAAAAAATAAAATGAATTGAATTGAATGTATGTGGTTTTTGTTGAGTCGTGCTAAGATCCAGCAGTGGACAGCGAGCTGGTGATGGATGTCACAGACAACATTTTAACCACTTCTTATCATTTTAAAGAGGGGATATTATGCAAAATCAGCTGATTGGAGCTCATTAAAAATATGCCTGAAGAAAACATTGCAGGACAAAACGGCTCATCCAAACCTCTTCTTCAGTTCTGGCCAGATTGCTAGTGGACATTGCCTTGTATTTATATATCTGAAGGGAAGAGCTAGCTACTCTGATACTAAAATACCTATTGTTCACAATTTCTGTTAGTCAGCTAGGTCTGTTGTGTGCACTGTACCTGAGTCTTACTTAGCATAGCTATTTAAGCCGCCAATGAGAGATTTCACACCTATTAGCATCCTGACAAGCCTTATTGTTTTCTTTGTTCTCTTTGTTTTGCTTTAGATCTGAAGATGGAGTTATAGATAGAAGATAGATTATGTCTAAAGCCCCCATTCCTGTTCTTTAACACCCCTCTCAAACAATTTCTTTTCTCTGGCTAAGATCTGAACCTCACAATCGTCAAAGGAGTAGGTAGTGTCTACATTCTCTTATGGAGTGAGTGTTGAGTAATTTCTCCAGTGTAACGCTCACTGTACTCTTCACTACACTGAATGGAATAGACCACATTACTTTGTTTATGTCTCTGGGTTTTGGCCTTTGGGTGAATCACTTTCTGTCTTAAAGTGTTTGTAGGTTTGAAATAGACTGGAATCTCATACTGTCTGAAAATCCTCTGAACCCTTTTGGACCATCTGTATAAGAAATAGTTACACCTTTCCTTCTTGGTTCAGATTCCCTGATATCCTGTTGCCCTGTTCTCACTTAGATCTAGTGAAGACTCATTTTGGATATCCACAAGCAGAGAGGGCTTTCTCCATGTGTTGATCCTCCTTCACTTTTCCCTCTGTGTTTGTGGGCACCACTTGAGCTCTGTTGTAGTGTCCGGATCACTCACACCGGAGTTTGTGCTGCAGTGGATGGAGTGACAAACAGCAGGTATTGGCCAGTGTGTGTGGGTTTCCTAAAGACTTCTTCCTGGAGACACCGGTCCATTTTCAAAACAATAAAGGTAACATGGTGATCTAAATCTGTTATGTGTTAACAGTTAATACCATGTAGAAGTAAAATACCCCTTCTTTAATCAAAGTTAGCATTAGTATTATCACAGAGACTCAAAGACCTCAAAAGACCAAAGTCACACATTTCTCAATTTCTTTTCTCAGACTCTGTCCTTTAGTTTGGTCTGGATTGGTTTAACCTCTGCCCCCCTCTTTCTCTCTCTGCCTCCCTGTCTTGCTTCCTTTCTCTTTCCTCTCATTCCCCCCCTCTCTATTTCTCTCCTTCTGCAGATGTGAGGTCCACAGAGGAGCCCCATGCTGTAAGAGCCCCAGACAAAGTGAGTGAGAGAGAAAGGGGTAGGGAAGGAGAGAGGGGAGAAGAGAAGAATGGAATGGAGGGATGGGAAAGGGCAATGAGGAAGCGGGATGGGAGAAGAGACACGGGAAAGAGAAAGAGAAGGAAGAGAGACGAACAGAGAGGGAGACAGAAAGAGGGAGAGATGAAGAGAGAAGGGGAGCAGAGGACAAGGAGAGAGGAGGAGAGAGCAGAGAAAGCGGGAAAGAGAGAGAAAGAGGGAGAGAGGAGTGAGAGGAGAAGAAAAAATAGGGAGATAAGAGAGGGAAAGACAGTGAAAGATGGAGAGATGATGAGAGAAAGGGGCAAAGGAGGAGATCGGAGAGGGAGTGGGAAATAGAGAAAGAGGGAGAGAGGAGGGAGAGGAGAAGAAAAATCAGAGAGAGAAGAGAGGAATATAGAGAGAAAGGTAAGAGAGAGTAGGGGAGAGGGAGAGAGGAGAGGGAAAAGAGGGAGAGAAGAGAGGGAAACATAGATAGAGGGAGAGGAGAAGAAAAAAGAGGAAGAGAAGAGAGGGAAAGAGAGAGAGAGGGAGAGGAGAGGGAAAAAGAGAGAGAGTGAGAAGGAGAGAGGGAGGACAGGCTATAAAGGGATCTCTGAAATGTGGAGTTATTTTGAGATAAAAGACACGCAGACATGAGTGAGTCAGACACGTGTGGGACTGGAGATGATCACTGCACTGGACACAAACTAAATCTGAGATCTGAGGTGAATTATGAAATGTTCTTTCGTAGAAAGGTAGAAATATGAAAGACTATTTTTATATAATGACCATCTCTCACCAAAGTTGTTCTTGTAGAAGAATAAGGAGTCTGAACACCAAGTGCTGTTGTGCTGTTGACTGGTCAGGTCTGTGTGGATCATTGAATGTTTATACAAATGCACATAGCTAAGCCGGTGTGAGTATGGGCGTAAAGCTGTTTGTGATTTATTTTCAAATATAGTTATTTGTCCATGAGAAAGCTTAATTTTCCTTTCAGATCCAGTGTGTACAAAGCTTTTAAAATGAACCACAGGAAATATATTTTTAATTTAGAATTTTTGTATGAATCCTTGTCACTTATTTCGTCTGCGTGTCTTTTTAAATAGGATACTATAACTTTAGATCAATAGCAATAAACACGGGTCATCAGTTTTTCATGTAAAGAGCTGATTTAATGTCAGTGATTTTTGGTTAAAGAAACATTCAAAGCATTTCCTCTACAGAAAGTGCTATAAAAACAGATGTTTACACTGGTTTCATCTTCTGTCTGAGCACACAGATAAAGTATATTTACATGAAGAGAATCTGGCTCTGAAATCAAAACTAAAACTAGAAACAGTGATCTGATCTGAACCAAACAAGCATATCTCAATTTCAGACTCCTCCAAGCTCAAGAGTCACAGAAAATGATCCAGGGTAGAGCACCATTTGACCTGGATTTAACCATTATAAAGTGTATCATGTCCAGTAGAGTAATGTTTGCTAATAAATAAAATAAAATAAAATAAAATAAAATAAAATAAAATAAAATAAAATAAAATAAAATAAAATAAAATAAAATAAAATAAAATAAAATAAAATAAAATAAAATAAAATAATCTATCTATCTATCTATCTATCTATCTATCTATCTATCTATCTATCTATCTATCTATCTATCTATCTATCTATCTATCTATCTATCTATCTATCTATCTATCTATCTATCTATCTATCTTCACAAGCTAGGATTCTCAATGGGGTTAAGGTCTGGACTCTGTGGTGGCCAATTCATGTGAAAATTATGTCTCATGCTCCCTGAACCACTCTTTGGCAATTTGAGCCTGATGGCATTGCCATCTTGGAATATACCATCAGGGAAGAAAAAAATACATTGATGGAATAACCATTCATTCATTTATTGAGCACATGCTGTTGCTGAACCTAGACCTGACCAATTGCAGCAACCCCAACCTATTTGCTTAGTTAAATCCAGGTTTTCCAGTTTTGTTTTGTTTTTTTCTGCTGGGCGGTGTGTATACAGTCTCTGAGGGAGTGGACAAAAATCTATTTCCTTTTGTGACTGACAGATTACACATACATCTTCGATCTTCAATGTTCATATTATATAATGTTGCATTATTCATTCACTCCAAATCTAAGTTAATCTTGTAGCCACAGCTGGTCTGGGACAGACAATCCGTGGCAATGGTATTTCTGATCACTGACAGGACCAGGACAAGACTGAGACTGAGGGGGGTCCTGTGTCTATACCTTCTGCCTCTCTCTGTCCTCCTCATCAACAAACAAAAGTGAAACTTACAAAACATGTTATATGTTAATATGTTGTTTTTGGCAAATATAGCTTTTTCAAAAATGGTGACACCAACAGACATACTTTAACCTATTTTAGTGTCAATACAAACTATTTTGTTTGTGAAAAATGTGCAGAAGTTAAGATCTTTGTGCATTTGTGATGCTTCGACCAATCAGATTCAAATAATCATCATGATGTTCTGCATTTTCTAATTGGTTTCATTGAGACCATTCCAGAGTGATAATGTGGAGAACTCAATACAGAAACACATATTATTCTGGCTTGAGCCAGGTTAGTTAACTCCCCATAAAAGTGTAATACCTCTTTTTAAATCCTGTTTTTACTATAGTTACTGTCGATACAGCCATGACTACATCAAAAGCTGTGTTTTGTTATTGTAGAACACAGACCTGTCATTCCCCTGCAGCAGACATGTCAAACTCTGTGTTTAAACTGTGAAATGTACTATAATAATCTAACCCACAACACACAACTTTGATACTGATGCAGCTGTGACCCCAAATGCACGTTTATTTTGGTCTAAAATCCAGTTATCTGGAGAGAACTAAGGCTCGTATCTGAGCAGAGACTTGTGCTTGGTCTGAGCTCTGAAATACTGATGTTTGATTTCACTTTGAGAATAATATTTTGCAGTGTAACCAGGTGATATATTCCACTGTACCTAAATATTGTCCCTTGTCTGACTCAGAGTGGCAGAGTTTTAGCTTTGGAAAATGTGAGCAGCTTGTTCCACATTTGACCTATTCACCAGACTGTACCAGGATCACACTATTCTTCTACAGGATTAGAACATGATACAGGTCTAGACAAGATACAAAGACAATGCAAAATAACACAGATTTGACCTGAAAAACATGGACTAACATGTTACATTTTACTGTCTTTCATGTGAAATGTATTTTCTTTACAAATATATACATTCTTTTGAAAAAGACTTGTAAATATATAGTTTAATATATATTTAGATGACATCACAACATTCTGTAGGTTTCTGTAGTAGCAAAACTTCTTCACTCCTACAACGATTTGTCCAGTTGACAGATTTTCTATTTTTCTTTTGCTATGGATCATACCTGGATGACTGAGGGATAACACAGATGTCTCTGAGATTGTGAAAAGTGCTTGTAAGGTCATCGTGGTGAATAGTTAGGATGATCAAAATGCATAATGTAAGAGAGGATTGGCTTTGGACCTCTGAAAACAGTTTAAAATGAACAAGTCCTGTTTTTCATATTTTTTTAAAGACATACAGTGCTCTGCTATATAGTTACTGTATTGTCTGTGACACACGTGGATCATTATGTTATATTTTTGACACTTTAAATCACAATATTCACCTAAAACAACTTAATGCCCAATGGGAACTGACATTGCCATAAATGTCATCAGAACAGTCTCTCTAAGTATTTTTTTGACAATATACCTTAGATTTTTGCAATGTTTTTTAGATAGTAAAAAGCTGCAGATGTTATTGATTTGATGTTGCTGTTAAAATTCAAGGCTGAGTCCATTATTACCCCTAACTTTCTAGCCTAGATTTGAAGGTTTTAGAGAGAGAGACTGGAGGTGAGTGCTGACATTTTCAGAGCAATGGCTTCTTAAATACAGGAAGATGAAGATTACTCAAACATGCATGAATCACTGTTAATACAACTTCAGAAGGTCAATGAGAAAGAAACAACTTATTTTTATTTATTTATGTATTTATTTATTTATTTGACAGTGTGCAGATACATTAAAAAGATGGCTGCACCAGATTTAGCAAAATGCTAATTCCATCTGTAGTCCTTGGTGTCACAAACATAAAAAAAAAAAACAAAAAAACAATTCACATATAAAAAGTGCAATACAAAAGACAATGTACAAGTGTGCAAAATTTTCAATACATAGTGCAAACTACAAGTTATTAAAGTGCAAGACATATGCAACAGATATCAGAATAAATACGGTGTAGCCGCTATCAGATGATACCCACGAGGGTAGCATCTGATAGCTCTGTACCTTATTGGTATTATAAATGTAAACAAGACAGTAATATGACACTAAGACAGTACTATAACACTCATGATTTGGTAATCTAGTGGCCATCAGATGGTACCCACGAGGGTAACATCTGATGGCCGAATACCCGTCTGGTATAATTAGTGTGGGCAGGACTGATGGTCAAGAAGCCAGTTTTTGACAGCCCCTGAAAAGCTGTGATAATCTGCTATGTTCTTAAGATTTTCTGGAAGCCTGTTCCATTCCTTGATGGCTTTAAAAGAGAAGGCAGATTGAGAGAAAGCGGACTTTCTTGTAGGAACATTGCAGTCACCCCTAGACATGGACCTTAACACTCTACTTGTTAGTTGAGAGCGAGGCTGTACATAGGTCTTTAGTGGGGGTGGGGCAGCGTCATGCAAGGCGAATATCAGAGTACCTGATCAAGTTGTCAAAGCTTAATATTTTAAATTTGTCCAATATGTAGCAATGATGGTAACGTCTGGGCTTTTTATCAAGGATTTTCAACGCCTGATTATGCAATGATCTAAGAGGATTTAGTACTGTTATTTTGGGTTGAGACCATGAGGAAATACAATATAAAATGTGAGCTATAATCATAGCATTGAGATAAGATTTTGCTGCATCTAATGATAATGAGCTTCTAATGTGTTGGAAATTAGCAATGTTGAATTTCAAGACATTACAAACCTTTTTAATATGTTTTTTTTTTTTTTTTAATTAAGGGTAGGGTCTAATATGATTGCCAGGTATTTAACTTCCTCAACATTTTTAATCATGCAACTATTCACATAAATATTTGGACATACACTTTGACTTTGTTTGTTTGAGAAGTACATTGTAACTGTTTTCTCAGTATTCAGAGTAAGGAAAGATTTGTTGAACCACTCTATTGCTTTTACCATTGCCACAGATAGCTTAGCTGCGACAGAATTTGCGCCGGGACGGTGTGTAAGGAATACTGTGTTGTCAGCGTACATCACGATTTCTAAATCGTCACAAATAGAAGGTAGGTCGTTGATGTACAAGCTGAAGAGCAACGGCCCCAGAATGGACCCTTGGGGCACACCTGCTAAGCAAGTAGTAAATGGAGATGTTTTGTCATTTATCCTTACACACTGGTGACGATCTGCCAAGTACCCTAAATAGCCCTTTTTATGTATTTGTTGTCAATTATTATTATTATTGATTAAAAATGAATTTATTATTATTATTAATAATTATATATATATATAATTATTATTATTTAATAATTCATATTATTTATTTTTAATATTTAATATGTGCGTTTATATTCATCCATTGATTTATCTCCATCAGAACCACAAATTAATTCAATAAATAAATTAGTTAATGAATAAGGGAATAATAATAATGACAATTAAAACTGCAAGCAGTGATAAAGGCCCTCGCCACCCCTTGCGACCACGGAGATCACGCCACAACAGAGATCCTGCCTTTCGTTCCCGCTTACATCACTCCTCCCCCCAAAATCAGCGACTGAGTAATACTGCTTTATTCATTCCAAAGAGACCATTTATGACATTGTCACGCCCGCACGGTTGGAAATAGAGGTATGTCTTCATTGGCTTTTTTGTTCAGTATGATGAGAGGAATACGTGTACCAAATTTCAATGGTCTATGACACAGTAATTATTTTTCATCCTTGTTATCCAAAACCCATGTATTTCAAAGAGAAATGTCAGATGTTGCCATGGCAACACCTTTGAAAATAGAGGTATGTCTTCAATGACTTTTTTGTTCAGTATTGGAAGGCGGATGTCCATGCCAAATTTCAAATGTTTGTGACAAACTAAATTTTTACGTGCCATTTAAAAATTTTCATATCTATGCACTCAGAGCAAGATTTTGAACAAAACGTATATTAATGCCGGAAAATAGGAAACTGCATGTTTGAGTTACAGGCCATTGAAAATTTCATAAAACGTCATTTTTCGTTGTAGGCTGGCCACACCCACATTTTATATCTTAGAAAAATCCAAGAGAGTAGCCTATAATCCCACATGGGACTAGTTCATTTTGACCAATTTGCAAGTTTCTTGAATGAAAATTAGAGGCACGAAAAATATTCAAAATTCAAAATATTGCTTTTTTCTTTGCAGGCTGGCCACACCCACATTTTATAATGTAAAAAAAATCAGCAGAGTAGCCTATAATCTCACATGGGTCTAGTTCATTTTCACCAATTTGCATGTTTCTTGAATGAAAATCCACGGCGCAAAAATTTCAAATGTGAGAGGTAAAATTTTGAAAAAATGGGTTTCCGCCCACAATGGCCGACTTCCTGTAGGGTTTAGGGTGGGGTCATAATATAATTTTTTACTTGTCTTGACATGTTCTATGTTTGTATCAAATTTCATTTGTCTACGATGAAAAAGGTCTCCCATTGCCATAATGTATTTTGATTTTTGAGGTGGCGCTATTGAGTCATTTTGAGACATAAATTTTTTTGAACATCAAAATAATAAATTTTTCACCAACCTTGAATTTTGGGTCCAATAAAATTGACTTTTCGTTAATGTTCAGGGGGTCAAAAGTGACTTCAATCCGGCCACCGAAATAATAAAGAATAAAAATAATAATAATGGAAACGCATTTTCCACCCATTATTTTTCTCCTAAACCATAACAGCTACAGTCATGTGACTTTCTCACATTGTGCCCCATCACAAATAAGGCCCCTGTGAATTTTTTCTGAAGTACACGACAAATCGATTGTCTTCTATGAATTTTTGAAAATGAAATTTGAAGAGGGCGCTAGAGAGCCATTTTGTGAGAGAGTGCCTTGATTTGCATATCATTGCATTCAGCTCACAAATGTGCATAAACACTGTGATAGCGTTTTCCCAACAAAAAATGTGTGAAAGAGAAATATTTTTTTGAAATATTCCAAAATTTGCGATTTTGTTGAAAATTCACCCTGACCACACCCAAAGTCATAATCAAAATGTAATTGATAATCTTTAATCACACATGGGTTTAGTGGGATTTGGCCAAATTTGACGTGTTTCTGATGAAAACTGTGCGAGAAAATGTCCTGAATGCGAGGGTGTGCACTTTTGTCGTTCCCGGGTTTGATCCAATATGGCCGACTTCCTGTAGATTTTAGGGCGGGGCCATAATATCATTTTTGTCATGTCCCGACATGTACTATTTTTTGATGTGAGTTTCAGATTTTTACTTTGACTTTTTTCCGAGTCGGGGTCCCACTGGCCCCATGAAAATCCAAGTTTGAGGGGGCGCTGTGGAGCAATATAAAGTCTGACCTGTGTAAATTGTATATCTATGTGTTCAGATCAACAGTTTGAATAAAAAAGTATATTCATGCCGGGACGTAGGACACCAACTGTGTGAGTTACATGCAATTAAAAACTTTACAAAATGGCTTTTTTCTTTGCAGGCTGGCCACACCCACATTTTATAACTTAGAAAATTCCAAAAGAGTTGCTTATAATCCCACATGGGTGTAGTTCATTTTGACCAATTTTCATGTTTCTCGAATGAAAATTCGAGGCGTAAAAAATTCAAATGTGAGAGGTAAAATTTTGGAAAAATGGGGTTCCACCCACAATGGCTGACTTCCTGTAGGGTTTAGGGTGGGGTCATCATATAATTTTTTACTTGTCTTGACATGGTCTATGTTTGTACCAAATTTCATTTGTCTACGATGAAAAAGGTCTCTCATTGCCGTAATGTATTTCACAAATTTTGAGGTGGCGCTATTGAGTCATTTTGAAACATTAATTTTTTTGAACATCAAAATAATAAATTTTTCACACAAATAAGGGCCCTGTGAATTTTTTCACACGTCCACGACAAATTGATTGTCTTCTATGAATTTTTGAAAATGAAATTTGAAGAGGGCGCTAGAGAGCCATTTTGTGAGAGAGTGCCTTGACTTGCATATTATTGCGTTCAGCTCACAAATGTGCATAAACGCTATATTAGCGTTTTTCCAACAAAAAATGTGTGAAAGAGAAATATTTTTTTGAAATATTCCAAAATTTGCAATTTTGTTGAAAATTCACCCTGACCATATTCAAAGTCATAATCAAAATGTAATTGATAATCTTTAATTACACATGGGTTTAGAGGGATTTGGCCAAATTTGAAGTGTTTGTGATGAAAACTGGGCGAGAAAATGTCCTGAATGTGAGGGTGTGCACTTTTGTCATTCCTGGGTTTGATCCAATATGGCCGGCATCCTGTACATTTTAGGGCGGGGCCATAATATCATTTTTTGTCATGTCCTGACATGTACTATTTTTTTATGTGAGTTTCGGATTTTTACGTCGACTTTTTTCCGAGTCGGGCTCCCATTGGCCCCATGAAAATCAAAGTTTGAGGTGGCGCTACCGAGTCGTCTTTCATTATTTTTTCTCTGGGTCTTTAGTGACAATTAGAGCTCGTTGAGTTCTAATTTTTGACACCACTCACTGCCATGTCGGGGCGTGTTTACTACTTGATTTTTGCCATTTTCCACGCTCCGGACGCGGTTTTAATGAGTCCCTCGCCGGGACGGAGTCCCAGGCTCGGGCCTAATAATAATAGTGACAGCAACAATAGAAACGTGTACATACAATGAAAACAATAACACAACAATAATAGTGGTATACAGCAATAGTGGTGGTATGATTGCAATTACTGTAATAAAGTTTAGATAATGTCGTGTGTGTGTGTGTGTGTGTGTGTCTTTGTAGGAATAGGGGTGTGTACAGGAATGTGCGTGGCATTCTCATTATTACTATGTTAATGGTGTTATAATAGTCTAATGGTGGAGGTTATGTTGTTGATATTGATGACTGATTGAAAACAATATTAAAATGGTTTATGAATGGTGTCCAGGTTTCCATGAAAGATGGTATGTCATCCTCAAAGTATGCTGTCATTTGAGAGAGTTAGACCAGTGTTTGATGTTTATAGAGTGTTTTGATTTCCAGTTTTGTAGAATTATTTTCTTGGCGATAGTTAGAGATGTCAACAAACTGTTTTTATATTTAGGTGGTATGGTGAAAGTTGTAATAATGCCAAGTAAACATAGAGATGGGGAGGGAGGAATTCTGCAGCTCAGGATGTCTGTGAGTTTGTGTGTGACTGTGTTCCAAAAACTCTGAACTGGTGAACATTCCCAGAGTGCATGTAAGTAAGTGTCTGTGACTCCCATGGTGCATTGTGAACAGGTGTCTGTGTCTGTTAGTCCCATTTTGAATTTCTTGTATTGGGTGATGTGTGTCCTGTGGATAACTTTGTATTGGATAAGTTGTAGATTAGTGTTGGATGTCATTGAGAACGTATTTTTGCAAATTTCTGTCCAGAGTTCGTATGTAGATGGTGTATCTATATCTGTGTTCCATTTGAGTTGTGGTGTATGTATTATATTGTCTGAATGGATAAGTTTGTATAGTTTGGAAATTAGTTTCTTTGGTTTCTTGATATTCTTTATGTTTTTTAATAGTTGAGGAGGATCCAGGGTATTATTAGTTATATTAATTTTGCTTTGGATAATGGATTTGATTTGTAAATATTGAAAGTGATTATTGTTGTTGATTTCGAACTGTTCCATAAGTTATTTAAATGTTATGAATTTATTGTTGTGGAATAAGTGGTGAAGGTGAGTGATGCCTTTTTGTTCCCATGTGCAATAGTGAAGTGGGGTACTATTCATGTGAAAGTCAGGGTTGTGCCAGATGGGGGTGTATTTACAAGGTGTCGTGGAAGAATTGGTTAATTTTAAAGCTTTCATTCATACGATTTCCTGATTTAAAAATAGGTGTTACAATAGCTGTTTTAAAGGAGTCTGGAAACACATTCACGTAACGACTGATTAATTATGTGCATAATTGGTGCTGCCAAAATAGTCTTATGCTTCTTTAAGAAAAGCGTGTCAAGTCCCCAAGAGTCTTTTGCTCTGGAGTTTAAAAGTGATGAAATTATGTTAATGACTTTGTCTACACTCACACCACAAAAATCCATAACGTCCACCTGAGTGGAAAGTGGTCCTCCTCTGTGGCCACATGCCACAATTCCGACAGAGCCAGCAAGTGATGTCGCAGGTTGCTCTGTGTTCGATGGGTTACACAGTTCTGAGATGGAAGTGATAAAATAGTCATTGAACATATTTGCTACAGTGAGATTGTCCTTTATAGTTTCTTGTCCTTCAGGTAAGAGTGCTCGGCTGTTGTATGAGTTTATATTAAGTTCAGTAGCTGCATTTCCAGTCCGCTCTTTCCCCGAAAGTTTATCAATACACTTCCATAGCATTTTGCTGTTGCCTTTAGCCTGTTTTATTATTTCTAAGAAAAAGTCAGCTTTAGCCCTTCTCAGCTGCCCTATAACTTTGTTTCTAAGACTTTTAAAAATCAGGTGATCCGTAGTCAGCCTTGACTTGAGATACTTTTTTAAGGCAGCATCTCGTTCCTTCATTAAAAGCCACACCCGCTCACTGAGCCAAGGTAAAGTTTTTTTTACTTTTAAATTTTCATGGCAGTGTTTTTGTAAATTTAGAAAGAATTTGAACAATAGCATTTTTAAGAGTGCTGCAAGCCTGCTCAGTGTCCTGACCATACACTAAATCAATTTGGACGGTGTTTTTTATTTCATTGTCCAAGAGCTCCATGTCACGCTTTGGGATAATAGATATATATGATATATGATGGTTTATCGCGAGGGTTATGCTCTAAAAATAGCCTGCAATAGGCGAAATCCGCGACGTAGTCAGCTTTATTTTTTACAATTATTATATATGTTTTAACACACTTTT